>NW_022589744.1:3890494-4155962 GCF_004348235.1 Phoca vitulina
GGGGGAGTGGGAGAGGGAGAAGCAGGCCTCCTGCAGAGCAGGGAGCCCGATGTGGGGCTCGATCCCAGGACTCCGGGATCATGACCTGAGCCGAAGGCAGACGCTCAACGACTGAGCCACCCAGGCGCCCCTGAGGTGATACTCTTGACTCAAAGAGTTGTCAAAAGGAATGGGCTGTAGGGCACAAGGACCCCAGATTTCAGAATTACCTCCCTTTTCTCTCTACCCTGGTAGTTTTTCACTTTTGTTAACCTTCCAGATGTGGTCAAGAGATGTTTTGAAGAATATATTATCCATTTGTTTGGGTTGTCCTCAATGGTAGGGCAGAAGCAGAGGGTAAGATTCCAAGAATTTACTATTTTTTTTTTAAACTTGTATATATTTATTTTAGAGAGAGAGAGCATTAGCAGGGGTTGGGGGCGAGGAGAGGGAGAGAGAATCCTCAAGCAGACTCTCTGCTGAATGTAGAGCCTGGCACAGAGCTCAAACCCAGGACCCTGAGATCATGACTTGAGCCGAAATCAAGTCAGCTGCTCAATCGAATGAGCCACCCAGGCACCCGGGATTTACTGTTTATTTTTTTACTCCATCTTACCTCTCACTCCTCTCTCTCCGTAATTTATAAAGATTTATTTTATTTTGGGGGGCGGAGGGGCAGAAGGAGAGGGAGAGTTTTAAGCAGACTCTGTGGCGCTTATGCTGCCCAGCTTGGGTCTCGATCTCTCAACCCTGAGATCAGGACCTGAGCCGAAATCTAGAGTTGGATGCTTAACAGACTGAGCCACCCAGGTATGCCTGCCACATCTATATTTTAAGTGACAGACATCCTAGCTGAGCACTCACTGTTCAAATCAAAAGGCAGTGAGTTATTTTTTTTTAATTAAGGTTTTAATTTTAATTTCAGTATAGTTAACATACAATGTCGTATTAGTTTCAGGTGTACAATATAGTGATTCAACAATCCTATACATCAATCAGTGCTCTTTACAATAAAAGTACTCTTAATCCCCATCTCCTATTTTCCACATTCCCCCCCCCACCTCCCCTCTGGTAACCATCAGTGTGTTCTCTATAGTTAGGAGTCTGTTCCTTGGTTTGTCTCTCTATTTTTACTTTGTTTTGTTTCTTTCTTTTTTTTTTAAAGACTTTTTAAATTTATTTGACAGAGAGAGGCACAGCGAGAGAGGGAACACAAACAGGGGGAGCGGGAGAGGGAGAAGCAGGCTTCCTGCCGAGCAGGGAGCCCGATGCGGGGCTTGATCCCAGGATCCTGGGATCATGACCTGAGCCGAAGGCAGACGCTTAACGACTGAGCCACCCAGGCGTCCCTACTTTGTTTTGTTTCTTAAATTCCACATATGACTGAAAGCACATGGTATTTGTCTTTGACTCTTTTTGCTTAGCACTATACTCTCCAGCTCTATGTTGTTGCAAATGGCAAGATTTCCTTTTTTTAATGGCTAATAATATTCCACTGCATATATATACCATCTCTTCTTTATGCATTTATCTAACGATGGACAGTTGGGCTGCTTCATAATTTGGCTATTGTAAATAATGCTCCAATAAACATATTCCTTTGAATTAGTGTTTTTGTAATTTTTGGGTAAATACCCAGTAGTGCAATTTTTTGAGGAACCTCTATACTGTTTTCCACAGTGGCTGCACCAGTTTGCATTCTTGTCAAGAGTGCACAAGAGTTCCTTTTTCTCCACATCCTCGCCAACACTTGTTGTTTCTTGTTTTTTTGTTTTTTTATTTTTAGTCATTCACAGGTGTGAGGTTATATCTTATTGTGGTTTTGATTTGCATTTTCCTGATGATGAGTGATGTTGAGCATCTTTTCATGTGTCTCTTGGCCACCTGTATGTTTTCTTTGGAGAAACATCTGTTCCGATCTTCTCCCATTTGTGTTTTAAGATTTATTTATTTGAGAGAGAGAGAGGGAGTGCAGGGGCGCAGAGGGAGAGGGAGAGGGAAAGAACCTCAAGGAGACTCCCTGCAAAGCTTGGAGCCCAATGTGGGGCTTGATCCCACAATCCTGAGACCATGACCTGAGCCAAAATCGAGAGTCAGATGCTTAACTGACCAAGCCGAGGCGCCCCACTTCTGCGCATTTTTAAATTGGATAATTGGTGTTTTTTTTGGTATTGAGTTTTATTAGTTCTTTTTAAGTTTTAAATACTATCCCTTTACTGGATGTGTCATTTGCAAATATTTTCCTCTGTTCAGTAGGTTGTCTTTTATTTTTGTTGATTGTTTCCATTGCTGTGCAGAAGCTTTGTATTTTGATATAGTCCCAATTGTTTATTTTTGCTTTTATTTCCCTTGCATCAGGAGACAGATCTAGAAAAATGTTGCAATGGCTGATGTCAGAGACATTACTGCCTGTGCTCTCTTCTAGGACTTTTAAAGTTTCAGAATAGGCAGGAAATTCTTGCTAGATTGTGGGAAGAAAAAGAAGAAAATTCATGGAAGAGAAAGGAGAGGGGGAGAATGAAGCAGGACTTGGGTGGAATAGAGAGGGAGGAGGTAGAAAAGTAGGAGGAAGAAAAGGAGAAGAAAAAGGTGAAAACAGGGAACAAAATGAAAGGGAACTCTTTGTGGTTTTATCAAAGCCTTGTATCCAGTGATTCTCTCGGAACCCACAGTTTCTGCTTCTTTAGCAAAAACAAGCTAAAATGTCTTTCCTATTGTCCTTTCTTTGTCAACCATTCACTAATTTTCATGAGTGGTTGTGGAAAAGGGAATTCATTCACTCAACAAGTAGTCATTAAGTACTTACTGTATGCTAAGTCTTGTTGTGGGCACTAAGGATAAACATATAAATGAACAAAACATATGTTGTAAATCCTTGCTTCATTGAACTTGCATGCTAGTGGGCTATAGTAACCACGGTGTAGTCATTAAGATGCTAGATGCTACAGCAAATAGACAAGAGGTTGTCAGTGGATTAATGTAATAAAGGTCTATCGTCTGTTCAGCTTAGTGTTGGATGCAAGTATTTTTGTTTTTTTAGAGAGAGTGTGAGAGTTCGAGTGAGCAAGAGAGGGGTAGGGGCAGAGGGAGAGGGAGTGAGAATATTTTTATTTTATTTATCTTTAAAAAATATTTTATTTATTTGAGAGAGAGAGAGAGCGCGCGCGCGTGCGTGCGAACATAAGTGGGGGAGGGGCAGAGGGAGAGGGAGAAGTAGACTCCCCACTGAGCAGGGAGCCCGACGCTATGAGGGGCTCTATCCCAGGACCCTGGGATCATGACCTGAGCCAAAGGCAGGCGCTCAACCGACTGAGCCACCCAGGCGCCCATTTTTATTTTATTTTTAAAATATTTTATTTATTTGACAGAGAAAGAGAGCGCACACACAAGTAGGCAGAGCGGCAGGCAGAGGGAGAGGGAGAAGTAGGCTCCCCGCTGAGCATGAGCCTGATGGGGGCCTCAATCCCAAGATCCTGAGATCATGACCTGAAACCAAGCGTCAGACGCTTAACCGACTGAGCCACCCAGGTGCCCCATGATGCATGTATTTTTGATCAGGCAGATTTCCACAGTCATACTTTTGCTGAGTCCATCTGCAAGAAGTAGTCACAAGGCTTTAGCCGGCTTCAAGGGCATGGCTGGGAAATGTGGTTCTCAGCAGCAAACAGACATCTTTGGTGATCAGCAAGCTGACTCCTCACATGGAGACAGATAGACAAGAAACTGATTAACTAAGCAAATTACCTATCATGTCAGAAGGTGATAAATGCCATGGAAGAAAAGCAGGGAAAGAAATACAGAGTATGTGTTTGAGGAATATTGAAATTTGAAGTAGGACCATGAGAAGCAGATACCCTGGGGTGAGTAAAGCCTTGAAGAAGGTGAGGGAATAAGCCATGTGGATATATTACTGAAGGAGGAAACACTCAAAAAGGAGGCCATCAAGGCTAAGGCAGAGCAAGGGTGAGAGAGGTGGGGGGATTAGGTCAAAGAAAGGAGACGAGGCCGATTGTGTGACTCTGGCTTCTCTTCTGAATGAGAGGAGTGGAAATCAGAAGGTTGTGTGCATAGGACAGAAAAGATTTGATATGCATTTTATCCAGACCAGGTGTGGCAGCTACCCTGAGAATGCACTGGAAGGTGGGAATGGCGAGAAGATGACAGTGGTGTGGACCAGAGTGGCAGTGATGGTGGTGATGAGAAACGGTAGGATTCAGGATGCATTTTGTAGGCAAAGCAGGATTTGTACATGGGTTGAAGGTGGAGTCTGAGAAAGACAGGAGGGACTGTGGTGTGAGCAATTTCAAGGATGGAGTTGCCAAGAATGGAGTTGGGGAAGACCGTGGTGGAACATATTTGTGGGGTGAGATGTCTCTGAGAGATCCAAGTGGGGAGGCAGAGAGTCTGAAGCTCCGGAGAAAGCTCTGGACTCCAGCTCTAGGTTTAAAGTCCTACTTCAGGGTAAAGATGGTATTTAAAGCCTTAAGACTGAGAGATGGAAAAAAAAAAAAAAAAAAGACTGAGAGGTGGTGGGTCAGGGGAGTGTAGGTGAAGAAGAGAGATCTAAGGACAGTCTCGGGGTTGAAAAGAAGGGTTGGCCAGTAAGAGGAATGGGGAGGAGGGGGTGGGGGAGTGGTTGGGGTCTTATGTGGGGCAGTGTTTATCAGGTCAGAATCACAATGGAGTACCACTAATGTTGGCCAAAGAACCTGTTTCCTCCCCATTCCATTACTATTTGCCCATCTATAGCTGTGCATGGTCAGAGTGGCCTGAAGACATGGAAGGCAGGGCCCTCAGCCCCTCATTCTATGCTCCAGCGCTTTCACCACCACCACCCTGCTCTGATAAATGTCTGCTCATTCAGGGGCACCTGGTTGGCTCAGTTGGTAGAGTGTGTGACTCTTGATCTTGGGGTCATGAGTTCAAGCCCCACATTGGGGGCAGAGATTACTTAAAAAAAAAATCTTTAAAAAAACGTGTGGTCATTCATTCAACAAATATTTTGCTGAGTGTCTATATATGTGCCAGGCCCTAGTCTAGGCACTGAGGGGACAAGCCAGATGAGGCCTGTGTCCTTGTGGAGCTTACACTCTAATGGGGTTGGGGCCCATAATAGACAAACATGATCATTTCTTTTTTTTTTTAAGATTTTATTTATTTATGGGCGCCTGGGTGGCTCAGTTGGTTAAGCAACTGCCTTCGGCTCAGGTCATGATCCTAGAGTCCTGGGATCGAGTCCCACATCGGGCTCCCTGCTCAGCGGGGAGTCTGCTTCTCCCTCTGATCCTCCCCCTCTCATGCTCTCTGTCTCCCATTCACTCTCTCAGATAAATAAATAAAATCTTTAAAAAAAAAAAAGATTTTATTTATTTATTTGACAGAGAAAGACACAGCGAGAGAGGGAACGCAGCAGGGGGAGTGGGAGAGGGAGAAGCAGGCTTCCTGCTGAGCAGGGAGCCCGATGCGGGGCTCGATCCCAGGACCCTGAGACCATGACCTGAGCCGAAGGCAGATGCTTAACAACTGAGCCACCCAGGTGCCCCCAACATGATCATTTCTAATGCACGGTAAGCGAATAGTGAGTGACCTCTTTTGGTTAAGGGGATCAGGAAAGTCCTCTTGGAGGAGGTGACTTTTGAGCAGACAGCTGAAAAGATGATGCTCATCAGATGTGGGGTGACCAGGTTCTCATTGGAAGGAAGTTTGGGGTGTTGCAGGGGAAGACAAGGCCAGTGTGCCGGATCATGGCCAGGGAGGGAGGGAGGCTGCACCCCCTCACACAAGAGTTTGTAGGCCACAGTGAGGAATTTGGATTTTCTTCCAATTGTGAACAGGCCATCTTTGATGGGGTTAAGCAGAGGACTCAGGCATTGACATTTCAGGCATGCCACAGGGTTGGTCAGATGGAGAATGGACTGCAGGGGGCAGAGTGGAAGCAGGGAGAAGAGTGAGGAGGCCATCTAGCTCAGGCAACAGGTGGTGTCTTGGACAAGGATGTACCAGGATGCACACTGGAGTAGATTAATGGGCCGGCAGTCACAGTAAACTCTGAGCTTCTCTGGGTTGCCTATGCAAGGCAACAAAAGGTACCTACTAAGGAAGCCTTTGGGAGGCATAGTTCTTGGCTGCTTCAGCCTGCCCCCCCCCCCCCATTCAGTGTTTAATTATAGGCAACTCAGACCACACACCTAAAGTGCCATGTAAACACAAAGGAACCATTAAATAAGTACATAGGAGTGTCTAAGCAAGTGCACAAGGAGAACCGGAAAAGGAGTAACTACGGTACCCCGTGAAAAGTAGACTTTAGATCCTTTAGATGGGAGGGGCAGCCCATTTTTCAGAGAAGAGCAGCAGAGGGTCCTCTGAGTGCCCTCCCTCTAGTCCACAGGTCCTGCGTGGCTGCATGTGCGGGAACAGCTAAGAACCTGGCTCCAGGCCTCAGTTTCCCAAGCTCAGAGAAGCGGGTGACTCAGGGGAGGTCCTTCTCCAGCACGCCTCCTTCTGTGCCGGCTGGGAGTGACTCATTACCTTGTTCCCTCCCTCATGGCTGACCCCGGGCCAATCCCTTAATGAGTCTACACCTCACTCCACTCATCTGGCCGGGACAATTGCCTGGTGGGGTTTTTTTTTTTTTTTTTTTCTGTTCCCTGGGGGCAGGGCTCGTGTCAGCAACCATGCAGGTTTCTGGAGGGAAAAGTAGTGCAGAGAGAGAAAGAAGTTGTCGTAGGGTCTGGAGGGGAGCAAAACCTAAGTTTAGACCCAGGCCCTGGGCACTCCCTGTGCACCGAAGAGGGAGGTTAAATGCCCGCGCATTCTTCTAATTTCAGAACCCTTCAACAACATTTTGTACCGAACACAGTTTCACAAGCATTGATGTCCTAGAGGATTTTCCCTTGGACACCTCCTTGTAAAAGCTTGCTTGGAAAAAAAAAAAAAAGGCAACCAGAGCAGGCTCCCAAAGTCTGCAAAGCAGAGTACCAGAGTCCCTGGGAAGGGAGAGAGCTGGGGGACTGACCAAGCGGCTCCAGGGGGCATGGGACCACTGCGCGAGGGTGCGGGCGAGTCCTGCGCTCGCCCCGCGCAACCCAAAAGCCCGCGGCGGGTTTCGGGGAGAGGTCTGCGCCTTGCAAAGAGCCCGCGGGCGTGAGCGGGCTGCGGGGTTGTTCGCCCCGCGTCTCTGCGCCCCCTACTTACAGCGCACCCCGTCGCAGACAGGCGACTCCGGGCGTCCCCCCACAACTCCCAGGCGGGAGTGGCGCGGGTAATCCTCCCCTTGCCCAGCCTCTAGGGCTCGCCTTCCTGCTGGGATCCGGCAGGTGGACCCAGGTGGGCGCACCCTCCTGCCAGCCCCGTACCCTCTCCTCTCGCGGATTCTCCCAGAGCCCTGGCGCGCCTCCCCGTCCGGGTCGGATCCAACAGCCTGAGCCCCCGAGTTACCTGCCCCGGGAAGTCACAGTCCGCATTCTGCGTAGAATGCGAAAGGGTGGACTCGGCAGTGCCTAAAGTCACATTCCTAGGGGAGGGGTCCCCACTTAGAGGGTCGCGGATCACGTTACCCGCCGAGGGGAGGAGACAGCGGGAGGGAGATCAAACGGGTAAAAGTTCCATTCAGCTTGTTACTTCTCCCCCAACCCCCAAACGCGCGTTGACGCCGGTTGACTGGGGGCCAGTGTCCGCCCAGGTCCTGGAGCCCGACGGCCCCGGAACGCGCTGCCAGGATAGAGGCACCTTTCCGCCTGCGGATGCGGGAGTGAGAGCGCCGACGGGTCTGCGGTGCTGCGGGGCTCCCGGCCCTGCAGGCGACCCCCGGCTGCCCCGGGGCAGGGAGCCGGCCGCAGAAGCCCGCCGCCGGGCACCGAGGATCTAGAGCAATAACAGACGCATAAATGCGCATAAATAAATCAATGAGCAGCTCTCTGCTGCCAGCAGCAGGGAAACCTCGGGCTGATTAAATGCAGACGTGGGGTGTCTGCCAGGGCAGGAGGGCGGCGGGGCAAAGGGAACAGGCGTGGAGGCGAGGGGTGGGGGGAAGGGAACCCTGGGGCAGGAGCCAAGAGGAAAACCCAAAGCCACATTTTTAAAATGGGGGTGAATTTTAAATGCAAACAGCCCGGAGGAGGGGAGGGGGCCCGGCTGCAGGCGCCCGAGCCGGCCCGCCAGCCGCGGCAACTTTCCGGGCGGGAGGTGCGGCCGGAGGGGCGGCGCCGGCGGCGGGAGGCGGGAGTCGGGGGCCGAGGGGGGGAGTCACTTTAAAGGCTCTTTCTTACCCATAATGCTTTGTGGGGACGTTGACAAGTGGATCCAAGATGGCGTAGAAAGTAATGACAGGTAAGTCCTGACTTCCCCCTTCTCTGCTGCTGGGACCGCTCCGCGAGCTGCCGGAGCTCTCTGGGGAGGAGACCTGACTCCCCTCCGGTCCCCGGGGCCCCGGGAGGGGCGGCCCTCGGACGGGCTGGGGACCCAGGCGGCCCGCGGCGGGGCCTGGGAAGCGGGGCTCTTCGAGGCGAGGCCCGGACGCTGGGGCTGTTTACAGCTTCTTCCCCTCCTCGGTCCCCTTCCCCTCCGCTGGGGGCCGCGGCGCCCGGGGCCCAGGCGGTGGAGGGGGCTTTGCAGACCCGGGCCGCGAGCCTGCGGGAGGTTTCTCCTGCCGCGGGCACTCCGGGGAGGGGGGGGGTCGAGCCGCCTTGCACGCTCCCCTCCTCCGGGTCGCGGCTGGGGGTGGGGAGGGTGCGGGGAGGGTGCGGGCCTCCCACGCCCCGCTTGATCGCCCCCTCAGGGCTCGGACTTGCGGCGGTGGGGCGGGGGCCGAGGGTGGGCGTCGGCAAAAGTGGGTCAGGGGTGCGCCCCCTCCCTCCCCCGCCGGGGGCTGTTGCCTGAGCTTCACTTCCCCCCCCCTCCGCCCCCCTCTTCGGAAATTCTCATTGGCCCACAAGCACATCAACAAAAATAAAAACAGACTTATCTTTTTTTGGGAGATTCTTTTAAGACTCCCCTTCTCTAGGGCTAAGGACTGCAGTTTTATTTAGGGAACTTTGGTTCTTCTACCCCCAAATTATTTGAGCTTTCTGCACCCTCTCCTTCGCTGAGGATCCTTCAGACAGGGCTGGAAGCCAGGGTCTTAGGGTTCTTCTTGGATTGGGATCCTCAGGTTTTGTTTGAAACTCAAAATTGTTATTGCTTCTCCCTCACAACTTAGACTTTTCAGGCAAATCGTTAATATAATATGGATAACTCTAGAGACAGTGGATGCCGGGTGTGGATGGGGGTGTGGGGTTGTGGGGGGGGGGGGGGAGGAGTTGTCCTGGCTAGTTTGTCCTTAATTTTGGCCTCTCTTGAACTTATATTAATGAGGTTTCCTGTCCTTCATTTCTTTTCTTCTTCTTTTTTGAAAGTAACATCAATCAGTGCCGAAAGAGATGGCTTTTTTTACGTTTTGGATCTTAAGAGCATTTTATAGTCTGTTCTTCCATCACATAGAAAGGAAATGTTTTTACTTGAAAGCAAAATAATCATTTACAGAACTGCATACTGTACCATTTTGGTAACTTTTTCCATTTGAAATTTAGAAGCCCTCTCACTTGGGGCTGATGAAGTATTTGCTACTGATCATGTCTGTTGTTGGTGTTGTACAGACACATTTTACTTTTCTGTTTGCCTCAGGAATTGGATGAAGTAATTGATCACTAAAGAACTACAGTGCTGGTGAGATGTGTAAGGTGAGACTGCAGTTAAGAATGATTTACCTTTTTCCCTTCTTTATTTTAATCATCGCATAAGGGTGAGGCTGAAACTAAGTAATTTGATGGGACCATCTTTATTTTCCAAATATCTCAATCAGTCAAATGGGTGTGTAGAAGGGGTTGCTTTAGAAAGGAAAAATGTGTCAAATGTACCAAATTTAAGTTGTTGCAGCCTAGTTACCCATAGTGGAGCTTATCCAGAGCCAAATGTTACTTGCAGCTATCCTTGATCAGTATCTTCACAGGAGTGGGGGGTAATTATATGTAAATTTCCTTGTGTAACTTTAATTGGGTGTCTTAATTTCATATGTGTATTGGTGTCTATCACATTCTCTACATTGAGTGTTAGTGATTGTATATGTGGATTTTGTGTGTCCAAGTTACTGGGACTCTTGTCAAGAACACCCTTTCCGTTGGAAAGATTGATTTTATGCATCAGTCATTCCTTTTATTTTCTGAGAAATGGAATAGTATTGGTCTCTCCCATAGTTATTTTGAAATAAAAACGATAGTGTTGAGTTTGGGTTAGTTTATTAGGGATAAGACTGGTTTGTCATTATTTTCTGGTCACGTAGTGTGTGAATTGGAAGTGCTGCTTTATCTTCTAATGCTTTGGATTTAAAGGACATTATTGATAAAGTATTAGTGAACTGTTAGTATATTCTATAATGGGGAGGAGGAGAGAAATTTGCTAATTTTACGTTTTTCACAAGCAATTTTCTCAACTTTAAAAATATTTTATTATGGTTTGTTGAGAAAATGTAAAGTTATTAGGGCCCACTGCAGTTGTGTGTGTGTGTGTGTGTGTGTGTGTGTG
Source organism: Phoca vitulina (assembly GCF_004348235.1). Lineage (NCBI taxonomy): Eukaryota > Metazoa > Chordata > Mammalia > Carnivora > Phocidae > Phoca > Phoca vitulina. The sequence continues at coordinate 3,901,031 of NW_022589744.1, forward strand.
TTTTCCCCAACACAAATGGGTAGCCTTTGGATTTTGAAATCCTTTCACAAACTTTACCTATTTCTCAGAACATCTGATTAAGAAGAATAAGCTGTGCTTTATTTTTTTCCAGATTGAGGCATTCTATTGACATTTTGCCTTACAAAAAAAACAAAAACAAAAACAAAAACAAAACAAAACTTGGGAGAGGAAGGTGGACGTAAATCAAGATCCTTTTGTAAGTGCATATGCCACATTTGCTTGTGTTTGAAACTCAGTGCTTGTGTGTATTATAAATATTTTTATTTTTATTCTTGGCAGAGCAAATGTGGATTTTAAAGTTTATTTATTTTCAGCTTACAGATGGAGGCATATTCATGCCTTAGACCTTCCAATCAGAGCCTTTTATTTTTATTTATATATTTAAATTTACAAATTACTTTGTGGGAAGGAACCAGTGATCTGCTTCTTAGCCTATGGAGATGTTCATTTGTAGTCTAAAAATGAAATATTTAGGGGCATCTGGCTGGCTCAGTTGGAAGAGCATGAGATTCTTGATCTCTGGGTTGTGAGTTTGAGCGCCATGTTGGGCATAGAGAATGCTAAAAATAATAAAATAAAATGAAAACTTAAAAAAAATTGAATATTTAGGGGCGCCTGGGTGGCTCAGTCGTTAAGCGTCTGCCTTCGGCTCAGGTCATGATCCCAGGGTCCTGGGATTGAGCCCCGCGTCGGGCTCCCTGTTCGGCGGGAAGCCTGCTTCTCCCTCTCCCACTCCCCCTGCTTGTGTTCCCTCTCTCGCTGTGTCTCTCTCTGTCAAATAAATAAATAAAATCTTTAAAAAAAAAAAAATTGAATATTTAGAAATTGGTAATCTCTTGTGGCTAGTGTTGTTTGGCCTGAATTATGTCAAGACATTTTCCATAATTTTCACACATGTAGACCATGTGAATCATTAGTATTCGCTTCAAAATGAAGTTAGTGGTTGGTTATCAAACAAGTTGTTACACAAAATATTCTAAAATAGGAAATACCATAATATTAAAGGTTGGGGCTAAGTTGAAGGCACTGTCTTGTAGCTGAATAAAGAGTAGCTTTTTTAGTCTGTCCTTTTGGCTGAGAAGCTAGGACACTATTTTTAGGTTAGTCTGTGGTTTTGGGGAGTCATTAAGTACCTCTCCACCAGGGGGCAAACTTTGATTTTTGCCCCTGTGAGGAAGATTTTTCATTTTCTAATATAAAAAATATTCAGTCCCAGGGTGCTTGGGTGGCTCAGTCATTGAGCGTCTGCCTTCGGCTCAGGTTATGATCCCAGGGTCCTGGGATCGAGCCCCGCATCGGGCTCCCTGCTCAGTGGGAAGCCTGCTTCTCCCTCTCCCACTCCCCCTGCTTGTGTTCCCTCTCTCGCTGTGTCTCTCTGTGTCAAATAAATAAAATAAAATCTTAAAAAAAAAAAAAATTCAGTCCCCATTGTAAAGTCTGTATACATTTATGGACTGTCCAGTTTTTTCCTGGGGAGGGGAGTGATGCCAAAACAATGGAAGAGATCATTCCTACTTGCAGAGGGCCTTGTGTAGTTTAAAAATACACAGCATATTCATGAAAGGCTAAGAATATTGCAGAGGGACCTACAAATAAGTAGACCAGATCTTATACATGCATTTTTATTCCCTGTTTAAGAGGTAGGCTTGGTATTAATGTTAAATAAAAGTTAGTTTATAATTGTCAGACTATATTTAAGATCCAAATACTGGCTCAGCGCAAGAAATACTGTCTTTTGCCTGTTGTTTCAGATGGTAGAGGATTTTGGGTCAAGTTTATCGACTTGTTGATAAACAAGATAGAGTGAGGAGCTACTTAAAAATTATAAGCAAATTGTTATGGGTATTTATTTTCATAAACTTAGATAAGTGTACGTTCAAATATAATTTGATTTCTAAGTAATATTTTGAAATGTTTTCTGGGAAAGAACTATGTTACGTGTGGAGAATGTGGCCACACCAGCTTACAGTTCGTTTAAATTGATGGGTGTAGTCAGGATTTATGTAGCATTGGCTAGAAGCAACATAAAACATAGTGGTTTGTCACTTCAGGAGTGGCTGAGATAATACTTTTGAGTAATCCTGAATTTAATAGAGTTAATATTCCTCTTTTAAAAATAATATTGTAGATGTAACATGAAGACTTTTAATTTATATATATTAAATATGTAAGTACATGTAATATAGTTTTTAAAAGCTATCAATTGTCTAAAACAAATTGAAAGTTTTTCAACATACTGCCAGATAGTCATACCAACTTGTTTACTTGTATAAATCGTGCTGGATCATTTTCTCTAAGAGCAGGAAGTTGTCTGGTAAAACCAGAGTTTGTATATTCATCTTGCTTTTGAACCAAAAACCCCCTGATTCATCATTAGATCTTCAAAGAATCCATGGCGCATTTTTTGACTGAACCATTCTGAAGTGTGAATGTTTGTGATTTTTGTTATTTCTGTGCCATATTTTAGGTGTTCTCAGCACATCTGAATTTGCCTTTTTGCTTTCTTCTGTGGAAATTTTCCTTGCGGTGAAAATATTCCTGTAAGACGAGCTTCCTGTCACTAGGCAATATGATAATTAATATAGTTTTAAACAATTGTTTTTTTATTTTTAAAGATTTTATTTACTTATTTGAGAGAGAGCGAGAGAGATCACAGAGGGAGAGGGAGAGGAATGAAGCAGACTCCCCGCTGAGCGGGGAGCCCAATGCGGAGCTCAATCCCGGGACCCCGAGATCCTGACCTGAGCCGAAGGCAGACACTCAACCAACTGAGCCACCCAGGCACCCCTTAAACAATTATTTTTATGTAAAAACTGATGCATGCTATAGTAAACAAAATTGAACAGTACTTAAGTTTATAAAGTTAAAAAGATTTATTTTTATTATTTTTTTAAAGATTTTATTTATTTGAGAGAGAGTGAGAGGAGGAAGAAAGAGAGAGTGAGCTCAAGCAGGGGGAGCACAGCAGAAGGAGAGGGAGAAGCCGACTCCCCGCTGAGCAGAGATCCCAGGACCCTGAGATCATGACCTGAGCCGAAGGCAGACGCTTAACTGGCTGAGCCACCCAGGTGTCCAGTAAAAAAGATAAAAAAAAAAAAAAAAAAAAAAAAAGACTTTGTTCTCCTTACTCCATCTTCAGTTGTGTTCCCCTGACCTGACCCTTAGAAAACAGTTGGTGTCATTTGGCTTTTGGAAGGCCTCTCTATTGCCGGTGTACACTAGTAGTAGTGAAAGCAGAGGGAGAAGTCGGGGAAGGCATGGGCACCGAACCAGTTTAGATGTTACGCAGGGACTCTTCTGCTCCTATTTCCTGCGATGTTAAGTAATATTGATAATCTTAAACTTCCATCAGTTTAAGATAACTGTAATTGAATTGTTAGTGAAACAGTTAATTCCATTGTCAGGTTGGTACAGTTTTGATTTGTTGATCTTTTAAGGAAATAAATATTTGGGAATTGAATTCATATAACCTTAGGGCTGGGGGTAATGGTGGTAATTACCAGCTGTAGAATTTTATGATAAACTGCACAGTATGTTTACTATAGGCTTTTTATAACTCATTATCTCTCCCTTAATTCTCATAACAACCCTAAGATAGTTGTTATTTCCGTTTTGCAGAGGAGAAAATTTAGGCCAAATGTGAACTAGCTAACAAATGTCATAAGACTGGTAAGTTGTGGTGCTGGTGTTCTGTCTTGGAGAGCCTGTGCTCTTTCCATTGTAATGTGCTCTGCTACTTCTATCTAGTCTGTTTTCTTTTCCAGATGAGGAAATTTAGGCCTGCAGAAGTCAAGTGACTTGCCCAAGGTCACACAGCTAAGTAATAGCAACAATAAACCAAACTTTTATCACTGGTCTCTTATCTCAGGACTTTTGGTCCTGGCTGGTTATGCTACATTTTACTGAAATACTATGGACCAAAAGACCATACACTGTGAATACTGGATACAAATGCTTCAGAACTGATACATCAGCAAAGGTGTTTTCTACTATGTATTTAAAAGCTTCCTTTTCTCTCTTTCAGAAATTATAAAGAGCTCTGATGGGCTATTTGGGTGATACCCAGTGCAGTGAACTGCAGGTGAGTAAGGTTTAGGAAAGCTTTATTTAGAAAACAAGAACTTGGTAATGCTTGAGAAGGCGACAAGAGAGGCTTAATCTAGAGGGCGAGTCCGTCCAGGAAGAATAAGGTGGGGATGGGGACAGGGGTGGGGTGGGGGTGGGGGGTGGGGAATGATGTTGGGCAGTAGTGAGACCGTGGAAACCTGAAGATGCAGGTCCCGACTGAATTGGCTACTTCTGGAACAGACAGGATGATGATGAACATCCTATGAAGAGACTGCTTGCCGCTTTGTCAGAGTTTGTTTGGAGAGGAGTGAGGGTAGGTTAATCTTCCACTCATGTTCTGAATGAGTAACTGCACAGGGGCTCATCCTATCTGCATATGATTGGAGCTTGAGAGGCCCTTCAGTTTTTGTGTCAACATTCTGGAGTGGTAATCACCCTGTGCTCTGATGAACTTGGTTAAGTATTGAATAGTTTGTTTATCCTGGTATCTGCTGTGTATGTATTGTCATGAATGATTGTATATATCTGCATTTTAGATACTGAGTCTAGATACTGAGAACACAGCAATAGAAACACAAGGTTAAACTTTTTTCCTAATGGTTATATTTATTAGGCCTCCAAATTATTTATCTTTCGCTGAATTTCCCTTCTAAGAAAGGCAATTTAGTCTTTATTATTTCTGATTCACAATAACTTAATTTTTTTGGTCCATTATTGTATCTTGGTCTTTTTTTTTTTTTTAAAGATTTTATTTATTTGACAGAGAGAGAGATAGTGAGAGCAGGAACACAAGCAGGGGGAGTGGGAGAGGGAGAAGCAGCCTTCCTGCTGAGCAGGGAGCCTGATGTGGGGCTGGATACCAGGACCCTGGGATCATGACCTGAGCTGAAGGCAGACGCTTAATGACTGAGCCACCCAGGTGCCCCTGTATCTTGGTCTTTCATTATTAGACAGTGGTGATATTACAGAAAAAACAATTAGAAGACTGCTTTAATTTTATCCTTGTGGAGCATCAGTGCTAAAAATTATGTTTTGATATATTCAGTACTAGTCTTTTGTTAGACTTCACCAGCTCAAGAAAGCTTCATCTGTTAATAAAATGACTTGCCATCCTGCCTTATGGACTCTGGCTGGGTGAGATTTTTAAGACATGGCCAGCTACATTTTACCCATCTGCTTTAAGCTGGAGTTTTTAGTTTTCAGTTCTTTGTTTTTAAAGTAACTTTTCTTTTTTCTTTTTAACTGTACCTTGGTCTCCTGGCCCTTAGTTCTTTGATTTGTCCGTGATTCCATACTGCTTTTTTTTTTTTAACTGTGATACAGTCCACTACTGAGTCAGCAAGTTGGCTTTGAGAATCCCAGAAACTTTAATGTGACAATACTATATACTTTCAGGGTTTATAATTGAATTTGGGCTTGGCTGTTTGCTGATTGCTAAAGTAACACACAGTTGTAGGCATTCTTTGTTTTAGAGTTTATGTTTGTTTTGCATGATTTGGGAGTTCAAAACAGTTGAGGTGGTTTGTTGGCCTTGGAAAGCTGGGGTCTGGGGGTGTCATATAGAGGTCATTGTGATAAGGAATGCATGAGAGTTCTCAGTTAAGGCCAAAATGAGCAGTGGAAGGGAGGGGTGGACCTCTTCTTGAGACTCTTGAGGCTCTATCGAGCTTATATCCTGGAACCCCTCTGTTTCCTCAGTATGGGGGAACTTTCTTTTTTATGTTAAGAAGAATAGGTATTAAATAAATTGTTAAATATTTAGATTATTGCCCTAAAATAGTTGATTTTTGTTTTGGTGTTCCATTAAAATATATATTTTTATATGTAAGCATATGTATATATATGTAAGTATATACACACACATACATATTTTTTCTTTTTTTCTTTTTAGAAAGAGAGCAGAGCAAGCAAGAACACGAGTGTGGGGGGAAGGGTCAGAGGGAGAGGGAGAAGCAGACTCCCCGCTGAGCAGGGAGCCTGATGTGGGGCTCAATCCCAGGACCCTGGGATCATGACCTGAGCTGAAGGCAGGCGCTTAACTGACTGAGCCACCCAGGCACCCCACACATAATATATTTTTTACTCATGTTTAATTATGGTGCATGTAACTTGAATTTTTTCTACTTACTAGATCACGGAACATTTCCATGTTATAGATGTCACAATTTTAATTTATATGCTTACATTTTTTTAAAAAGATTTATTTGAGAGAGAGTATGTGCATATGAGTGAAGGGAGGGGCAGAGGAAGAGAGAGAGAAGCCGACTCCCACTGATCGTGGAGCCTGACGTGGGTCACAATCCCGAGTCATGACTTGAGCCAAAATCAGGAGTCAGACACTCAAAAATTACTGAGCCACCCAGGCGCCCCTGTATGCTTATATATTGCAAAATATTTCATCAAGTCATGCTCCCATAATTTACTTAAATCTTTCAGTGTTAGGTATTTATGTTGCTCCCTGGTTTTCACTTAGGACTTTACATTATCGTAAGGTATTATTGGTATTATTTTTTTGACTAATTATATTTCTAGGGTACATTTCTGAGTGTATTGTGTTAAATGGAATGAATGTTTTTATGGCTTTTTGTATATATTGCTGTATAGCTTTTCAAGAATGTTGTACCAGTTTGTACTTCTAACAGATACAGGGATATACCTGTTGTACCATAGCTGGACAGAAATACTTAAAAGTTTTTGCTCATTTAGTAGTGTAAAGTGGCATTTGCATTTCTTTGTTCTGTAATGTTGAATTTTACTCTTTCAGTCTCTTTTTGGTGAATTGTTTGTGCGTATCCTCTGCTATTTTATGCAATACAGTATTGATGTGAGCTTTGGATAGTAAGGCAAGTATAGCCAGCAAATAAACCGGTGATTATTAAAAAGATAACCAGCACACGTTCAGAGGAAATGTTCAAAGAGGTCTAGATGGTAAGTGATCTTGGAGATAGTGGTTGAAGGGGAACAGATAGATTATTTTCAGATTCAGTTCAGCAAACGTTTATTGGGCATCCATTGTGTATCGTGTGCTGTGTTGTGTCCTCTGAGTGCCTCCAAGTTATCATTGTGGTGTCTACCTGGTTGAAGGAGGAGGCTACGTGAGAATGCTTGAGACTTGACCGGTGGGGACTCTGGCTGCTGAATTCCCTTTGTGACTGCTTGGAGGGCTGAGGGGATTACTGTCTGGAACATCTTTAACTCATTCATGGCATGCCACTGTGCCTTTGCATAGTCTTTGAGAAGCTCTGTTCTGAGGAATACAAAGAGGAATAAGACCTATTTCCTACTGACAAGGAATGAATTATCTAGTAGGGAGATTAGGGGCACCAGAAAAAGAAAGGACTATTAGGAGTTTGGTAGGTGTTATAAAAGAGGTTCAGCCAAGGTGCTTAGTGGTTAAGTAGAGGGTGTGATACTGCCCCCTTGGGGATATCAAGGAACACTTCAACTGAAGAAGTGGTATTTAAATGGCACCATCAGGAAGGTGAGAAGCAATGGAAAGAAGAGGGCATTCTGGAAGGAAGGATAGCTTGAGCAGAGGTGGGGCAGTGGTGTCGGAAATGAGGTGGACATCAGGAAACTGCATGTCCAAACCACCTGGACCCTGGGAGACATAAAGGAACATAGTGGAAGGTGAGGCTGCTGAGAGGTCAGGACTGGGTTTTGGAGGGTCTTAAATGCCAGACCGAGGATGAATAGGATGGATTGGCAGTGAGGAGAAACAGAGAGAGGGGCTTTTTTTTTTTTAAGATTTCATTTATTTGAGAGTGAGTGAGAGAGAGAGAGAATGAGAGGGGGTAGGGTCAGAGGGAGAAGCAGACTCCCCGCTGAGCGGGGAGCCTGAGGCGGGGCTCCATCCTGGGGCATCATGACCCAAGGCAAAAGCAGACGCTTAACCGACTGAGCCACCCAAGCTCGTGAGAGAGGGACTTTAGTTGCAATTCATGGTAATAGTCCAAGGGAGGGATGTTGAGGGCCTGAACTGAACCGATGGCAGTGCATTCAGGAGATATTTTGGAGGTTGAACACAGAGATGTGGTGACGGATTAGGTAGGAGGGGAAGGGAACAGTAAGTTCGATGTCTCAAGTCAGAGGTGGTGGTGAGGTTTTCATGCTTGGGTGGCTGGCAGAATAGGCATCGGGAATAGGGAAGTCAGGAGGGGAGAACAGGTCTTAGGGGTTTGGAATAGAGGAGAGATGAATTTGGTTTTGTTTGTTGAGTCCGGGGAGCGAGTAGAAAGCTGAAATCAGAATTTTAATCTTATAAGAAACAGAGGAGGAAATTTGTGAGGTCTCACACTTAATAAAGCCAAGCACGGATGAAGCTTCTTGATTCCCAATTCAGTGTTCTCTTCCCTGCCTCTCACTGCAAAGTGTTGAAGGTTCTCATCTGGGTTGTTTTCCTCACACCCAGGTGTGCTCAGTTGGGGAATGAGGACTTTATTTTTTTTTTTATTTTTTATTTTTAAAGATTTTATTTATTTATTTGAGAGAGAGAGTGCACAAGAGGGGGGAGCGGGAGAGGGAGAAGCAGACTCCCTGCTGAGCAGGGAGCCTGATGCGGGACTCGATCCTGGGACTCCAGGATCATGACCTGAGCTGAAGGCAGTCGCTCAACCAACTGAGCCACCCAGGCGCCTCGGACTTTATTTTTTAATTAGTAAAATATTTTTAAAAAGATTTTATGTATTTATCTGAGAGAGTGAGAGAGAGAGCATGAGCATGGAGGCTGGGAGGAGCAGAGGGAGTGAGAGAAGCAGACTCCTGGCTGAGCGCGGAGCCTGAGGCGGGCCTTGATCCCGGGCTCGGGGATCATGACCTGAGCCAAAGGCAGACGCTTCACTGACTGAGCCACCCAGGCGCCCCTTAGTTAAAATTTGTTATTATGGAACCTTTCAAAGGTTCCACAGAAAGTGGAGAAAGACTACCTGCTGTACCCATTGTCCGACTTGAGCAGTTGTTTGTGTTGTATCTGTTTCTTCCCTCCCCATCAGTTACTTGAAAGCAAATGGGAAGATGAAGTGTGTTGGTGACCTTAAACTTGGTTCATTGGCAGGCAGGGAGAATTTGAACAGTTCAGTAGGGTATGCTTTGAGCTGTCTGGGTATAGTGTAGAGGGAAGAGAAGTAGGATTAACTTACAGAATCCTGTTCTGCCTCAGACTTTGTGTTTTTGGGCAAATCACTTAAGTCTTTTGAGTCTTAGTTTGTCTGTGAGATGGAGATAAATGATAGCAGCTTTGCAGAATCACTTGAGATAAGATAGGTAAAAAATGCTGTATATACTCTAAACTTTGAGGCTAAACTATGATGCAGATTTTAGTTGTCAGTAATAACAAAAAGGTAGTACTATTCAACTTTGGGATTCTGTGTTGCTGGCATAAAGTTTATCTTATTCAACAAATTTTTATTTTTCAGCACATACGTCAGGAACCTAGGGCTTTAACAGTGAACAAAATGGACAAAATCCCAGCTTCCATGGAGCTCATATTCTAGATTTGGAGGATAATAGTGAGCTAATGCTTTTATGACAGTGGGCCAGACACTGTTCTGAGTACTTTTGTAATTTAACCTATTTAATTCTTGCAAGAGTCTTGGGAGGTGGATACTGTTATTATCCCAATTTTACAGATTTGGAGATCGAGGCAAATTTTTATGTAAATTGTCTCAGGTTGCAATGCCAGGATTGAAATTCAGGCAGATCTGGTTTTAAGCCTGTATGCTCTTAACCCCTATCCCACAGAACATTTAAAAGTCATTCATGGCATACTGGTGTTTGATACAAATAAAAAAGGTAGGCCCAGGGGTGCCTGGGTGACTTCAGTTGGTTAAGCGTCTGACTCTTGATTTCAGTTCAGGTCATGATCTCGCGGTTGTGGGATCGAGCCCTGTGTCGGGCTCCACGCTCAGTGTGGAATATGCTTGGGATTCTCTCTCTCCCTCTCCCTCTGCCCCTCCCCTGCTGGAGCACACGTGTGGGCTTGTGCGCGGGCTTGCTCTCTCAAATACATAAATAAATCTTAAAAAGAAAAAAAGGTAGGTCCACGTTGAAATTATTCCTAAACAAGTAAGTTTTCTTCTTGTAAAAAACAAAAACCAATGAAAAAAATGGCGTTAGTTTTCTGGAGATGGCGCCATAGTAGTAGTCTTTCATAGGAAAATATTTTTCCTCCTAACTTTCCATAGGCTTTATCAATTTTCTTGGTTTCTTTGGATACAAACGACTGCCTCAATGGAAGGAAGTCATTTTTCTGCTGACGTTTGGGCAGAATCCCTTCTTGAATGAATCCCCTTCTTAAAATTCTCTTTTACCTTTTCCTCCACTTCCCCGCCCTTATCCTGGGTGAATTGCCTTCTCTGAGCTCTCCTGCTCTCTGTTCTTCCCTGTTCTCACCACTGTGCTGTCCTTACCAGTCTCATCAGCTGCCCCTGTCCTGGGAGAGTCTCTGCTTTCTGCCTTTGCCTTCTCTTCCTTAGCCTGCCTCTCGCCAACTACTCTGGACTTGGCCTTGTGCTTTGGCTTTTCTAAATTTATTTAGTGGGACTAGTTTTCCGCCATTGGCTCTGGCTCTGGCGATGTGAGCTCTCAGTTCTTCACCAGTAGGGCATACTGGGAAATGGGCAATAAGGAGTCTTTAAGTTTGCATCTGGATTAGGACATGGGCCTCACTGCTTATAAGGAGGGTATCAAGGCTTCTGTATTTTTTTTTTTTTAAGAAATTTTGGTTAAATAGGCATAACATAAAATTACCATTTTAGCCATATAGTTCAGTGGCAGTTAGGTACATTCACGTGGTTATGGGACTGTCCCCACTCTCCGTCTCCAAAACTCTTTCATTGCCCCAACTGAAACTCTGTACCCATTAAACAACAACTCTCCATTTCCCCCTCCCTCAAGCCCCTGGCAACCAGCCTTCTACTTTCTCTATGAATTTGGCTATTCTAGGTCCCTCATGTAAGTACAATCATACATTGTCCTTTTGTGTCTGCCTCTTTTCACTGAGTATAGTGTCTTCAGGGTTCACCTATATTGTAGCTTATGTCATCATTTCCTTCCTTTTTAAGGATAAATACTATGCCATTGTATGTAAGTACCACATTTTTAATCCATTCATCTTTTTTTTTTTAAAGATTTTATTTATTTATTTGAGAGAGAGATAGCATGAGCAGGGGGAGAGGGAGAAGCAGGCCCCCCGCTGAGCAGGGAGCCAGACATGGGGCTCAATCCCAGGACCCTGGGATCATGACCTGAGCCGAAGGCAGCCTCTTAACCGTCTGAGCCACCCAGGCGCCCTTCCATTCCTCTGTTAATAGACACCTGGGTTGCTTCCACCTTTTGGCCGATGTGAATAATGCTGCTATAAACAAGGGTATACAAGTATTTGTTTGAGTCCCTGCTTTTAAGTCTTTTGGAAATTAACCCAGAAGTGGAATTGCTAGATCCTGTGGTAATTCTATGTTTAATTTTTTGAAGAATCACCATACTGTTTTCCATAGTAGTAGCACCATTTTATGTCCCACTAGCTATGTATTTCTCCACATCCTCACCAACACTTGTTATTTTCTGGGCTTTTTTTTTTTTTTGAGAGAGAGAGCACGCACCTACAAAGTGACTGAGAGTGAGAGTGGGCAGGGGGAGAGGGGTAGAAGGAGGGAGAGAATCTCAAGCAGGCTCCACGCCCAGTGCCCAATGTGGAGTCGATCCCACGACCCTGAGATCATTTCCTGACCTGAGCTGAAACCAAGAGTCGGATGCTTAACTGACTGAGCCACCCGGCACCCCTGGATTAGTTTGGGTTTCAAATCACTTTTTTAAGTTAAAGAGAACCATTAGTTTATATTATGAAAATATTTATGCCTATAGGAAAGTAGAAAGACTAGTATAATCAACCACTCAGTTGTTAGCATTTGCTGTAATTTTCTTTCTCTCTTTCTCTAAATAGAGTTTTTTTTTCCAGAGCCAGTTGAAAGTTAGTGGCAGACATATTGTATGGTACTTCATTCATACAGGTTTGAATTGTGCAGGTCCACTTATACATGGAGTGTTTACAGTACAGTAAATGTATTTTCTGTTCCTTGTGATTCCTTCTTCTTTTTTTTTTTTTTAAAGATTTATTTATTTAAGTAATCTCTACACCCAACATGGAGCCTGAGATCAAGAGTTGCATGCTGTACTGAGCCAGCCAGGTGTCCCTCTTGTGATTCTTTTAATAACATTCTCTTTTCTCTAGTTTACTTAATTCTAAGAATACACTGTATAAGATAACATACAAAGTATGCGTTAATTGACTGTTAGCAGTAAGGCTTCTGGTCAACAGTAGGTTATTAGTAGTTAAGTTTTTGGGGTCAGAGTTATAAACAGATTTTTGACTTCATGGGGGTCAGCACCCTAAGGGTCAACTGTATCTCCTAAGTATGAGGACATTTTTCTTCATAAACATAATATCATTATCACACCTAAGAATTCAGTAATACTAATGGTTTTACTATCAAATATCAAGTCTCTATATATGTTTCCCCATTTGTCCCCAAAATGTATTTTATTTCTTTAGGTTATTATGTCTCTTTAGTTTTTTTTTAGATTTTATTTATTTGAGAGAGCGTGCGAGAGTTGGAGGAGGGGCAGAGAGAGAGAGAGGAGAGAGAATCCCAAGGAGAGCTCGGATCCTGTTGCAGGGCTTGATCCCAGGACCCTGAGATCATGACCTGAGCTGTAACCAAGAGTGAGATGCTTAACTGACCAAGCCACCCAGGCGCCCCTGTTTAGTTTTTTTAAAAATTTAGAATACTTACCCCCCCCCCCCCGTTTTGTTTTTCATGACAGTGAAGCATGGTACAGTGTTGGTGATATAGTGGTGAGCATAGCTGCCTTCCATGACAGTGAAGCATGTTGCTTGTTGAAAAACGCAGATGGATAAAAAAATCCATAATCCACCACTCAGAGATACCCACTTTATTTTTTATTTTTATTTTTTAAAGATTTAATTTATTTGACAGAGAGAGAGACACAGCGAGAGAAGGAGCACAAGCAGGGGGGAATGGGAGAGGGAGAAGCAGGCTCCCCACTGAGCAAGGAGCCCAGTGCGGGGCTTGATCCCAGGACCCTGGGACCATGACCTGAGCCGAAGGCAGATGCTTAATGACTGAGCCACCCAGGCGCCCCTCCACTTTAATTTTTTAAACAAACTTCTAATTTTGGAATAATATTAGATTTACAGAAAAGTTGTAAATGTAGTATAGAGTTCTCATGTACTCTTCACCCAGTTTTCCCCATTGGTTTTTTTATTGTTGTTGTTTTTTAGTTTACACTTGAGCAGAGATTGATGCAGCTTATCTAAAATCAGGGTCAAAATTCACAGTCACCAACCTGTCACTCCTCTTTTGCAAGTCAAAATTTTCTCAAGAAGTAGTTCCCCCATTGTTAATACCTTACATTTCTATGGTACATTTGTCAAATCTAAGAAACCTTCATTGGAAAATTAGTGTTAAGTAATATCCAGATTTTATTTGGTTTTTCCTAGTTTTTCCACTAAAGCCCTTTTTCTTTTCAAAGACCTATCCAGGATCCATGTTGAATATAGTTTTCATGTTTCTTGGGCTATGACTGTTTTTCAGAGTTTCATTGTTTTTGTGACAATTTTGAAGAGTCCTGGTCAGGTATTTCTCTTTCTTCTTTCCTTCTCTCTCTCCTCCTTCCCTCCTTCCTCCCTTCTTCCCTTCTTCCTTCCTTCTTTCTTTCCTTCCTTCCTTCCTTCCTTTCGAAGATTTATTTATTTATTTGAAAGAGAGAGTGTGCGTGAGTGAGCCAGGAGAGGGGCAGAGGTAGAGGAAGAGAAAGAATCCTAAGCAGACTCCACGCTGAGCACAGAGCCCTTTGTGGGGCTCCATCTCACGACCCTGAGATCAGGACCCGAGCCAAAGCCAAGAGCCGGACACTTAACTGACTTAGCCACCCAGGCACCCCTGGTTGGGTATTTCATAGAGTGTTCCTCAGTTTGGGTTTGTCTGATGTTTTCCTCATGATTAGACTGGAGTTACAGGTTTTGGGGAAGGAATACTCACTCTTAATATTTTGTTTCATATCTTGGCTTTTTATGTAACATTCAATACATATATGTTTTATAAAGTAGGATTATATATTGTATTATTTTATAATCTACTTTTTTTTTACTTTACCAAAACTTGTTTTTACTTATATATGGGAGTAGGAAACTCTGTACCGAGTTTCAAACGCTGATTTGAAAATACAGTTTTAGAACATAGACTGTTGGTAAATTAAAGACAGCTTTTAAGAAGGATGATGGTAGTGGTGGTGGTAGTACCATTTTGTTTTAATTATGCAGTTGGCTTTTTTTAAAATTGATTTATATTTTATTTAAAAAGCTCAACTGTTTGGGATTATGATGTGTTTACAAGTCTCCACAGATAATCTAAAAGGGAAAATAAAGAAATACAAAGAATAGAAAATGTTTTTTAGTACAAAAATTTTCTTTGCAAGTAGCAACCTTTTCTATTTTTTTTTTTAATGCTTTTTTTTTTTTTTTTTAAGATTTTATTTATTTGACAGAGAGAGAGAGATAGCGAGAGCAGGAGCACAAGCAGGGGAGTGGGAGAGGGAGAAGCAGGCTTCCCGCCGAGCAGGGAGCCCGATGTGGGACTCGATCCCAGGACCCTGGGATCATGACCTGAGCCGAAGGCAGACGCTTAACGACTGAGCCACCCAGGCACCCAAGTAGCAACCTTTTCTAGAAAGTCTTTTAATTTGATTGCTTCATAAATATGGGTTTTTAAATATATATATTTTTATTGATTAGTAGGCATGTTAGATGATTTGAGAGGAGACTCAAACTTTTCAAGAAATAATTTGGAATTATTGAAAGAAGGCTGTTTCCAGCATTGCTGGCAATTCTAAAATATGGGTCAGGAAAAGTCAGACTAATAGATGGAAAAAAACCCCTCAATTTTAGCTGTTCATACAACTTTTAAAATTTAGTTTTTCTTGTTTTTATCATTTTAGTTACTAAGACAGATGGTGGAAGGTCCATTAGGATATTTCTTTTATGTACTTAAAACATTTTACTTTGCTATTGAATTTCATGCATTCTGCAATTTTTCATAAAGATTTTCATAATTTTCATAAAGAGAATTTACCTCTTTATGAAAGAGATTATTCAAAATGGAATATGAGTGATTTTAGTTTCTAGTTTTCTTCTCAGTGGGCTTAGTCGCTCATCTAATGCTTCTTGCATGCTCAGAGATTTTATAAGAGTTTTAGAGAAAAATGCAAGTCTGGGTAAATATTAAATACAGTACAGTGAATAAAAGTTTCTTTACTTTGCAGAATATTTTGCCTATGTATCCCATAGAACCATGACAGATTCCAGTTTTGGATAAAAGCAGATAAATTTAAAGATAACACAATATTCCTCTTTATGACTTGGAATTCTAATGAGTACTGAATTTTGTACAGGACAGTTCTTGGAATGCTTGGCATTCAGGTTATTTTAGGCCATCTCTTTGGGAAATTCAATTAAAGTATTTACTGAATGGCTTTAGTGAATTGAATTGTTGTCTTGGGGATATAAATGATATAAAATATGACCCCTATTTATAAGATGGTTGTGTGGGCAGATAAAACATCTTATATATTTAATTCAAAATAATAAATGATTAAGAGGCCAAATCATTCTATAGGAAGTAGTGCTGGTTTGGGAGGGAGAACATTTTAGGAAAGTTAAGTCTGGGAGCATTCATTTAAAGCTGAGTAGGAGTTAGGTTCAGAGACAGGAGGGAAAGGACATTCAGGCAGTGGGAAGGACATTGTCAGAGACTCAGAAGCCTGACTGTCCTTTGGGAGTGGTGGGAAAGTTAGGCTGTAGCCAGGCTATGGGTGGCCTGGACATCTGGTAATGAGCCTGGACATTATTTTATAGGCATTTCAGAACCACCGTGCCACCTCTGGAGTAATGGTTCTTAACGTTTTGTGTCCCTGAGGAAGCATGACACCCTTCTAGTGGCGTCACTGTCCCCCCACAGCTGTGCTACTGAGTCTGGAGAATGGGGCATGCTCTGATATGCTTTCCTTAATCCACTGGGCTAGGTCATATGGGTTATTTTAATAATGTATCAATCTGGCTTTTCTTCTTTTGTCACAATACATTTACTTTCCAGAAGAGTCTTGTTTTCAGAATAATAGAGTTTCCACAGGGAAAATAACAATGCATGAGGCAGATTAAAGGCAAATTACTGACTTTGTAAAAAAAAGTGAATCTCTTAATTTTTTCCTAGCAATTCTTCCTTTAAATTTTTGTTTTGTTAGTCATGTAAAGAAACTTATGTATTTTATTGTATGTGTCTTTTAAGTTTTCCTATGGTTTTATTGTTTATGTAACTTAATAATTAAGGACAACTTGGAGTCTAATCAAGACCCGATTATGGCTGTTAGTGAGTGGATAGTTCTAATGTCCAGCAAAACTCATCATCAGTCTTCGCAAATCTTGACAAATGCCGTCCAATTCATTCCACCCAAGTTAATTATGAGGAAGATAGTTTTTTTGTTTCTGATGGAAACAAATGTATAAGACAGTATAGAAATCATCTTCAATTTAGATTGAGGAAATTTTATTTACTACCATTGGCTCCTGCTGTTTGGTCACAGTTTATTTTTTCTTTGAAGTCTGTCTGTAGTCAAATAAGCTTTAGCTCTTTTGGAATGAAGGAGGAACATAACTACATTAACAAGAAAAGTTAATTTAGGGAAGATAACTGATTTTTTTCTTTTTTTTTTTTTTTAACAATAAAATACCTTTCATGACTTGATTTCATGGTGGTCTTTCTTATACTGTTATAGAAAGGAGTCCACAGTGGGAAAAGAATGATGCTTTTAAAAATCACCTTCCTTTTTATCATCGGTTACTGAAGATGTCTTAGTCCAGGCCTGTCTACCTACCACCTTTGTGGTGCACTGTTGATTGCATTTTTCTTCCAATATTTACTTTTGGTCCTGAACAGATTACTTAGCGATGATGGAATTCTTCAGAAGTATCCTATATTTTGTGCCAAGTGAACTCAATGGTTGCTCTATTTGGAGATATTCTTTCTGAGCCTCCATTCTTGCCTCTAAAACGTACATGCATGGAAAGGGAAATGTGTAGAAGTTTTCCATTTATTAACAACACTTACCCTTCTGTATCTATTTCCAGTTTTTAAAAAACATGTTAATTGTGACATTGCGATTCATATTTTAAAAGTAATTTTAAAATTTTACTTTGAAATTATCATACTGTAAAAGTGGCTTTTTCTTTTGGTAATAAAAATTTTTCAATTTAATACATGTATAGTTTTTGCAGACATCCCCACAGTCAGGATACACACTGTCGTCATCCCAGAAAACTCCCTCATGCGCTCCTTGTGTAGTTACCCATCCCCATTCCATCACCCCTGCAACCACTGACCTTTTTCCATCCCTATAGTTTTGGCTTTTTGAGAATATAATACAAATGGAATCATACCCTGTTAAGCTTTTGAGACTGGGCTCTTTTATTCTTTCAGATTCATCTAAGGTATTACATATATTGCAAATTTATTCTTTTTTTATTGCTGAGTAGTTTTCCATTGTCACTTATTAAAGGATATTTGGATTGTTTCCAGTTTTTAGCAGTTATGAGTAGAGCTGCTGTAAACATCTGTGTATAGATTTTTGTGTGAACATACGTTTTCATTTCTCCAGGGTAGCTGTCTGTGGGGAGAGGGGATTGCTGGGTCATACAGTGAGTATATGTTTAACTTTTTAAGAAACTGTCAACCCTTTTTCTGGAGGGGTTGTACCATTTTATTTTATTTTATTTTTTTAAGGATTTTATTTATTTATTTGAGCGAGAATGAGAGAGAGAATACGAGAGGGGGGAGGGTCAGAGGGAGAAGCAGACTCCCTGCTGAGCAGGGAGCCCGATGCGGGACTCGATCCCGGGACTCCAAGATCATGACCTGAGCCGAAGGCAGTCGCCTAACCAACTGAGCCACCCAGGTGCCCCGGGTTGTACCATTTTATATTCCCACTAGCAGTGTATGAGAGTTCTGGTTATTCCACATCACTGATATCATCAATCTTTGTAATGTAGCCATTCTGATAGGTATGTAGTATGTCTGATCATGGTTTTAATTTGCCTTTCTCTGATGACTAAAGCCATTGAACATCTTTTCATGTGCTAATTTGCCATCATCCTATCTTCTTTGTGGAGTGTGTGTGGAAATCTTTTATCCAGCTTTTAATTTGGTTATTTTCTTACTATTGAGTTTTGAGAGTTCTTTCTATGTCTGGATACAAACCCTTTTTCAGATATGTGATTGCAAATAATTTTCTCTTAGTCTTTAGCTTTCTCTTCATTCCTTTACCGGTGTTTTTCAGAGAGCAAAAATGTTTAATTTTGATTACGTCTAATTTATCATTTTTTTTCCTTTTTTTGAATTGTACGAAGATGGATAGATTTTTTAAAAAAAGTTATTTGACAGAGAAAGAGACAGCGAGAGAGGGAACACAGCACGGGGAGTGGGAGAGGGCAAAGCTGGCTTCCCGCCGAGCAGGGAGCCCCATGCAGGGCTCGATCCCAGCACCCTGGGATCATGAACCGAAGGCAGACGCTTAACGACTGAGCCACCCAGGTGCCCCAAGATGGATAGATTTTATGTATGTATGTATGTATGTATGTATGTATGTTATATAAATTAACCCATTTATTATAGGCTAGCAATGTTTCAAATGGTGAAGCTTCTACTGGTCTTTCAACTCCTTCAGTCTTCTGATGGCAGACTTTACTGTGACAGCAGAAGTGGTGTTGTAGGTCCAGGCGCCACCAGTGACAGTTTTCATGCAGGAGCCACAATGCCAGATCCCCACAGCTCGTCTTTTCATCTTGGTTTTGCCACAGAAGGAGCAAATGTACCTGGCATGCTGGCTTATTTCAATCTTCTTCCCCATTTTCCTGAGGGAGGCACCATAACGGGTCCCGTATTTACCCACGATTCCGACCTTCTTGGTGTGTTTAGCCATGTCGCCGCAAACTAGGTCTGAGCCCAGAGAGCAAGATAGATAGATTTTAAAACAAGTTTCTTTCCTATAAAAACAATAAGGGGCGCCTGGGTGGCATTTGTTAAGCATCTGCCTTCGGCTCAGGTCATGGTCCCAGAGTCCTGGGATCGAGCCCCACATTGGGTTCCCTGCTCCGCGGGAAGCCTGCTTCTCCCTCTCCCACTCCCCCTGCTTGTGTTCCCTCTCTCGTTGTGTCTCTCTCTGTCAAATAAATAAATAAAATCTTTAAAAAAAAAAAAAAGCAGTGAAAACTAACTTAGTGATAGGAATGTTCTCATAAAGTTGACTTTTGTGGAAGGTGCAAATGTTATCATTTTATGGAAAGGTGGTGCTAATTAAAATACTCCTTAGTCTTGGGGACTCCTAGGACTTTTGCTTAACCAAAAAAAATGATTGGCTTAGATTTGGGAGGATTTTCCCACTTTTAAATGGTAATCTCTAACATGGTTAACACACGGATACTTCTATAATGCAGAATTATGTAGGAAATCAGTCATTAAGACTGTTTTAGAATTAAAATGGTGATACTTAGATTCACATTTGATGCTTTTGGAAGTGCCTGGGTTTGAGTTTCTACTCTTGGAACAGCACTGGAACCTCGATTGTGGGTTCAGAGTCAGTGTCATGGCTAAAAGCCTGAACTGGGTCATACTGTCTGGATTTGAATCCTGCCTCTGTTGTTTACAGTATAGCTGTGGGTAAGTAACTTTTCTGTGCTTCAGTTTCCTTCTCTGTAAATGGGATTGGAAAAAATAATATCCACCATATAAGGTCATTATGGGGATTAAATTAGATTACATAGAGTATTTTCAACAACATCCAGCACAAAATAAGCATTCAGTAAATGGTTCTTATTACTGCTGAAATAGCTTTATGGTGAAGTCGTTTAAACAAATGTTTTAGAATTATATTTTCTTTTCTTTCTTTTTTTTTTTTTTTAAAGATTTTATTTATTTATTTGACAGAGAGAGACACAGCGAGAGAGGGAACACAAGCAGGGGGAGTGGGAGAGGGAGAAGCAGGCTTCCCGCGGAGCAGGGAGCCCGATGCGGGGCTCGATCCCAGGAGCCCGGGATCATGACCTGAGCCGAAGGCAGACGCTTAACGACTGAGCCATCCAGGCGCCCCTAGAATTATATTTTCAATAGGCATTATAACCAAATACCACACTTTTTTCCCTCTCTACACTTCCTGTTATTAGTAATCAGTAATTGTGGCCAGTGTTATTAGCAATTGTGTGTAGATACTGTTTTATGAGACAGTCACCAGCCCCTTCTGTTTTTCACTTCCTGTGAGGTACAAATTAGATGTACGTATATATCAATTAGTTCCAACTGCCTGAAACGTCAACCTGAACTGTCTTAAACTAGAAGGAAATTTCTTGGCTCATGTAACTGCAAGGTCCAGGCATAGCTAGCTGGAGTCAGAGCTCAAGTAGTGACGTCAGGACTCAGTTTCTCCCCATGAATCAACTCTGCCTTTTCCTGTATAGACTTCAGTTGTAGGCACTATATGTTAGAAAAATGGCCGCAGCATATTCAACCCCTGGAGTCTCTCAGATTTTAGAGTTAGCAGGAAAGAACACCTCTTTCCCAGAAGCCTCAGCAAAAGTCTCATGTTTCATTGGCTCTTATGGGGTCACATGTCTCACCCTGAGCCAATCATTGTGTTCTGGGCTGTGAGACTTGGATTGGCCGGTTGTGCCACGGCAGCCTTGTTTGCCGTGGTGCAGTCTGCTCCTCAGGAACCACATGGACTGAGAGTAGGGGAGAGGTGAATTCTCAAAGGGGAAGTATGGGCTTTTATTACCGGGAAGAGGAATGGATACTGGGTGGCCAAACAACTAATGATATTAGTCTCTTCTGTAGGTCAGCAGCAGATTGCAGGAGTTCATGGATTTGGATTGGAATCCTGGTTTCTGATTCCTGCTTTCTTGCCTGTGAAGTTACACACTCCAAAGCCCATGTTCCCCACAGGGGTCGGAGTTTGTAGAAAGTTACAGTGTTTTATGTTCTTTTTATGCAAGTTGAATGTTTTTAACAGGAAGAGAAAGAATCAAGGCTGATAGAGGGTACATCTCACAATAGGCGGATATGGTGCTTCTTCCTATATTGATGTGATTCATGTGACTCATCTCCTTTCCCTGGACCTCCCTGTCCCATGGGAGAGACTCTTCTAGACCCAGCTTGGTCAGTGTCTGCCCTTGGATCCGGCTGTTCTGGCCAGGCAGCGGGATCATATGCTATCGATATGGCTGTATCTGTGTCCTAGTCCAGAGTGTCTGTCAGCCCCACAGTGAGGTGTATCTGGGTGCTGGCCTCTTCTAGGAGAGGTAGTTCTCGATCTCTTACTCTGTTTTCTGTAGTCCATTTTAGCATGGCTTGCGGCATCATCTCACTTGACTGGCAGGTTTTATTTTACCTGTGAGAAAGCACTTTAGTTTCTTCAGGAGTATGTGTAGCAAGGTCCTGCGGTTTTCTGAAAAACCAGAGAAAACAGTTGAATAAGACCTGTTTCGTACTGTGATCCACACTACAGCAAAGTACTCCTAGTGAGGTTCAGGTAGGACTTAGGTAGAAACTAATTTTCAGGACCTGATTAACAAAGGTAATTGTGGTAGAAACTTTCACATCCTCTTCTGAGGTAGGCTCTTGAACCTAATGAATCAGATGTTAACTCTTAAGTCATTTACCTGCAAAGCTCCTGACGTTAATAGTTCTGCCTCTCATCTCTACTTATATGTTGTTATTGAGATTTCCCTGGCGAATATGTTTGGTGGCTAATGTTGACAAGAGTCTTGTGATCTCCCTTTATAGCCACTTTTAGGGGTTTTCTCGTCTAGATCAGTGACAAATGTACTTACTTCTCCAAAGGCTGTTCTTCCATAATCATTATCAGTTTATTGAGGTGGATAAAATAGATGAAAATAATTCCTCTGTTAAGTAAGTAAAGTAGTTATGTAGAGTGCTGTTTTGTTTTCTATAATTACATTACTGTAGAGATCAGTGCAGTGATTCTACTTTATATAAATTGAAAATTTGGAATTTTAGGGAAAAATAATAGCTAACACTTAACTGAGCACTTATTGTGTGCCAGGCATTCTTATAAGTGTTCTACACATACTATTTTCCCTAAGCCTGCATTAATCATAGGAGGTAGGCATTAGTTGTCTTGCCATTTTAGAAGTAAGTCGAGATACAGGAGGTTAAGTCACTTGCCCTGGCCATGCAGCTGGCGAGTGTCTGAGTGACAGGGCTGATGGTGAGTGAGGGGGTTGGTGAATGCGGGGGGCTGGTGAGTTTTGAATGCAAGTTCTCTGGCTCTGAGCCTATGTTTGGATCACTGTGCTGCATTCTGTCCCTAAGAAAGATTGTAGGTTGTGCATTCTTGGTTTTTCTTTTCTTTTTACCTCTTGTAATATTTTCTACATGTGGGCTCAGAGTTTTATAGGAAAGATTTGCTCATTCTGGGGTGTTTGGTATCCGTGGGTTTATCTATCTATTGTTGCTGTTACCTGCCAAGCAAATACTGTATGCTTGTTTGTATCAGTAATTCTCAATCAGGAATGATTTTACCCCCCAGGGGACCTTTGCTTATGTCCGCAGCCCCTTTTAGTTGTCACAGGTTGGGAGATACTACTGGCATCTAGTGGGTAGAGGCCAGAGATGCTCTTACACATCTTACAAAGCACAGGACAGCCTCCCAAAACTAAGAAGTATCTGGCCCGTAGTGTCAGGAGCATCAGCTGAGGCCTGTGTAATAAGTTAGTGATTATCTTATAATGCCATTCTTATGTCTAAGGGGCAGAGTCACAGTAGTAATATAGAAGTTGTCATTTTTGATTTTTGTTTGGTAATTGATTTCATCCACATTGATGCATGTTTGTCTAAGGGGCATGAATACCAACTACACCTAACATATTTAAGCTTCGCTAAGTCAAACTGGGGCTTGTGGCCCATTGAAGGAGGGCTGAGGAAGTTGAAAGGGACGCCATGTAGAGACTGAGGACACAGTACTCTAGATATTTGTTGTATTATTTATTTATTTAAAGATTTAATTAATTATTTTAAAGTGAGATATTTTAAGATTTTATTTATTCATTTGAGAGAGGGAGAGACAGAGAGAGCACAAGCAAGGGGAGAGGCAGAGGGAGAGGGAGAAGCAGGCTCCCTGCTGAGCAGAGAGCCCGATGTCGGCCCCGATCGCTGGACCTGGAGATCATGGCGTGAGCCGAAGGCATGTGCTTAACCATCTGCGCCACCCAGGTGCCCCTATTTATTTATTTTAGAGAGAGAGAGAGAGAGTGGGAGAAGGAGAGAGGGAATCCTCAAGCACATTCCCTGCTGAGTGTGGAGCCGGACATGGGGCTTGATCTCATGATGCAGAGATCACGACCTGATCTGAAATCAAGAGTTGGACACTCGGGGGCGCCTGGGTGGCTCAGTCGTTAAACGTCTGCCTTCGGCTCAGGTCATGGTCCCTGCTCCGAGGGAAGCCTGCTTCTCCCTCTCCCACTCCCCTTGCTTGTGTTCCCTCTTTCACTATCTCTCTCTGTCAAATAAATAAATAAAATTAAAAAAAAAAAAAAAAAAGAGTTGGACGCTCAACCGACAGAGCCACCCAGGCGCCCCTATTTGTTGGATTATCTTGTGAATAACAGATTTTTTTTTTTATTGTTTTTGTTTTTGTGGTTCTTTTTAAAAGTTAATTTGCTAAATGTAAACATTTAAAATATCCTGTAATTTTAAAACCGTGTTTTGGTATTCTTTTAATTAAAAATTTCAAACTGAGAAAAGTAGAGAATATTATACCCATGTGCATACCAGCCAGTTTAACAAATGCTGACAGAGGCTGAAGTCCTTTTTGACTCTTTCTTGGTCCATTCCTTAGAAATTTCTACATTTTTTGACATACAAGTATCACAAAGTTGAAGGGGCCCGGACCTCTGCTGATGTCTGTCCTTCTGCCTCACCCCCCGCCACTGTGTTTTGGGGGCCCATCCGCAGGTGTCTGCCTTTGGCTTTTGCTGCGGTGCAGAGGCAGCAGGTGGCTGAAGAACAGCTGGGCGAGCGTGGGGCCAGGTTGTCATCAAAGCTGGAGAGGCCAGGCAGGAGTGTCCGTGTGGGCTGGAGAGAGCCAAGAGGGACAGAGAAGTACCTGGGGCCAGTGGGTAAGGTGGAAAGTAGGGAAGAGCGGGAGAGCGAGTAAGGTGGGAGCAGGCAAGAAAAGCAATCTGCATGCTTGACGGAGCTGGTGACTAGAAGTCAGCAAGAGTGATCCTCCGAAGTAGTATTGTGATCATCAGGTCAAAGGATTTTAGGTCTTCTCCGTGTAGGTTTTGTGCTCTTGCTGTGTGAGTGATCCAGCTAGGCAGAGGCTGTGCTTGAATTCTCAGTATCTCTTCCTTGGACCACCGTAGTGGTCTCTTATCAATGGCAATGCCTGCCTCTCAGCAGTTCTTCACAGGACTTCTATACAAGAGAGCCGTTCCTTATTTAGTTACTTTTATTTTTATTTTTAAAGATTTATTTATTTGGGGAGGGGCAGAGAGAGAGAGGGAGAGAGAACCTTGAGCAGTCTGTGCACTGTGCGTGGAGCCTGACGCGGGGCTTGATCTCACGACCCTGAGATCACAACCTGAGTCGAAACCAAGAGTTGGACGCTTAACCGACTGTGCCACCCAGATGCCCCAGATTCTTTTCCTTATTTAAAAATCTATCATGCCCCATCACCTGTGGAAGAAAGCTCTCACTTCTTGTGGCATGTGAGGTCATTCGTCTCTCCTGCTCCTCTTTTCCGTGACACAGCTGGAGTTCAAGTCACATAGTTTCTCCTCTCGTCATTTCACTTGAACTCCTCTCTCTGAAAAGCCCACATATGCTCTCCCTATCATCTCTGCGTGGTGAACTTCTGTTCACCTTTTGAGGCCAGCTCATGCCTTTTGGCAGATGGAATAAGTCTTTCTTGTAATTGTTCATTTGTGCTTGGCTGCTCTTGCTAGAATCGGAGTTTCTTGAAAGCAGTGATGCCATGTTCCATCTTTGATTTCAGTGCTGCTAGCACAGGGCTTGGCTTCGGGCAGTCTTTGTTGAATTGAATTAATAGGCAGTTCAAAGTTGGATTTTAGCCATTTTTTTTATGTTGGTGGGAAAAATCCTGCATGGTATAGATTTCGATTCTCTGCAGTCACAGTCACAGAATTGTAAGACTGAACTTGGGAGGTTTGGATATGAAACATTTCTGTACTGTCTGGTTTAAAAAAAAAAAAAGAGGCCTTCCTGGTTTGTTGCACCCTGCAATATTCAAAGTCATGTTTCATGTATACATTTGATGTGTTGTTTGTATGATACTGACTTACGGTTGACATTTTGCTTGGATCTTAGTAAAGATTTCACAAAATATAAAAGAGAAGTGTAGATTTTGTGGTGTCAGTAGCCGCTGCTCAGCTGCAGCTTGGTCAGAAGGCTGATTGAGAGTAACTATTCAGGTAGATAATGAAACCAGCTGAGGTAGGAAGGAGGCTAGAATTTAGTAAGATTTTAAAACTTTCTCTGACTTGTTCTTTCTTCCTGCCTTTAGGATTTTTGTCCCTGAGTCATGGAAGACAGAAGAGCTGAGAAGTCATGTGAACAAGCGTGTGAATCACTTAAGAGGCAGGACTATGAAATGACCCTCAAGCACTGCACAGAGGCCCTCCTTTCTCTTGGCCAGTACTCCATGGCCGACTTCACAGGGCCATGTCCACTGGAGATAGAAAGCATCAAAATTGAGAGTCTTCTTTACAGAATTGCCTCATTTTTGCAGCTGGTGAGTAAACACTGTTGATAAGCCAATGCCGAACCATGTAAAAGGGACTTTTTCATTGAGTGGGGACAGTTGTTGGTCATAATCACCTAATTCTGGGCTGAGGAGATGAGCGACCTGGCTAGTGATTGCTGAATATGTTTAATTGCAACAACTGTTTTTAAGCCTTTAAATTGCACTAATGTATAACATTTTGGGTTATTCACTCATTCACCAGATACTTATTGAGTGTATACTATGTGCTGGACACTGGTCTAGGTACTTGGTATACATTGGTGAAAAAGAAGATCCTTCATGGTATTTTTTCTATTAGGGGGACAGACAGTAAACAATAGATATTATATATAGGTAGACACTTTAGATTGTTAGAAGGTAGCAGTCTGCATGAAAAAAAGCCGGACAGGGCAAGGGAGATTGGGGATACTAGGGTTAGGGTTGCAGTTGCAGTTTTAAATTGAGTGGTCAAGGTTGGCTTCACTGATCAGGTGATATGAAAGAGGTAAGGGAGTGAGCCATGTCAAGATCTGGAGGAAGAGCATTACAGGCAGAGGAAACAGTCAGTGCAAAGACCCTGAGGCAGAAGGCTGCCTGGCATGTTTGAGAGATAGCTAGATGGCCCCTGTGCTGGAGAAAAGTATGTGACAAGGAGTGGGTAACAGAACTAGATCCTGTGGGGTCCTCCAGGTCCCTGTAAGGACCTGTTTTTCTTCTACTTAAGATCGGGAGCTCTTGTGGGTTTTTTAAATTTAAATTTTAATTTTTTTTTTAGGTTTTATTTATTTGTCAGAGAGAGAGAGAGAGGAGCACAAGCAGGGGGAGCAGCAGGCAGAAGGAGAAGCAGGCTCCTCGCTGAGCAAGGAGTCTGATACGGGACTCGATCCCAGGGCCCTGGGGTCATGACCTGAGCTGAAGGCAGACGCTTAACTGACTGAGCCATCCAGGCGTCCCTCTTGTGGGGTTTTGAGCAGAGGGGTGGTATGATCTGATTTGGCAGGAATTCTTTGGCTTTTTTGTTGAGAATAGGCTATAGAAGGGTAAGTGTAGAGGCAGGGGGACTAGTTTGGAGGCTGTTGGAATAATCCATGCCAGAGATGATAGTGGTTCAGACAAAATGGTAGCAGTGGAGAGAGTGAGAAGTGCTTTGGTTCTGGTTCTAAGTTGAAGATAGAACTAGTAAGATTTCTTAATCTGTGCATGCAGGGAGTGAAAGAGAGGGAGCTGTCACAGATTCCTTACTTCAATGTTGTTTTGTCTGAGCAATTGGAAAGTGGAGTTTCCTTCCTTCAGTGAAGTCGTTAGCTGAGGGTGATCATGAAGGAGGAGGCTCTGGTGATTTGGAGCTAGAGAAAGTGAGAAGTCGAGTGAGTAAATGGACAGGGAAGTACATTATAATGTTTATTTGTAGAGTACTATGTAATCCTCAGAGAGCACATGAGTTGGTTTTGCTCTGTGAATATTATATTTGAAACATTAATAATTAAACTTTGAAACAAAGCAGAGCTCTTTTTGGATAAAATCTGTGTTAAGCAGCCCTTGAACTACTTAATTTAATCTTGTATCTTTTTATTTTGCAGAAAAACTACGGGCAAGCTGATGAAGATTGTAGGCATGGTATGTTTAAAAATGGGACTGTTTTCTACTTTGAAAATTTTGAGTTATTTAAATGAGCAATGTTTAAGATTTGATTTTTTTATATGCTAATTTCAGGAGAGATTATATCTTATTTTTATTTTTATTTTTTTATTTTATTTTATTTTTTTTTAAAGATTTTATTTATTTATTTGAGAGAGAGAGAATGAGAGACAGAGAGCACGAGAGGGAAGAGGGCAGAGGGAGAAGCAGACCCCCTGCTGAGCAGGGAGCCCGATGTGGGACTCGATCCCGGGACTCCAGGACCATGACCTGAGCCGAAGGCAGTCGCTTAACCAACTGAGCCACCCAGGCGCCCGAGATTATATTTTAAACACCCCACCTTACAGTGATGACTAGTAACTAATTTAGATGACACCTTCCTTGCCTTGACGGGTGTACACTTGAACATTGTTCCTAGTCACGAGTGAGAACATTGATAGTGTCCTTTTCACGTTTGTGTATTTTCAGTCAATAAGAGCCAAATTTTAAGAACTGTAACACACATTGATTAAATGTTAAGCTTGGGTCAATTGAAATGCTTGCTTGTTCTTCCTAAAATGTTTTTATCCCTTCAGTAGAAGATTTCCCTTAGAGAGGAGAGACTGTCTAGGGTGCTCCTTGGTGCTTTTCCCTGTTTTCTTTGGGCGAGAAATTAATTAAAAAGATTCTTGCTCTTTGGGTACTCATAGAATAGGAATCCTTTTCTTCGTGATTGCTGCCAGTTCACTGGAATGAATTGAGTGAGTGGGAGAAGGGGTTCAGCGTGCATTCTCACACACCCTTGGTGGGATTTTTTGCACAGCTCAGTAATTTGAGTACTGTAATGTGTCATTTATCCAGAATTTGGGGGAGGGGTGCTGAGGTGTTAAACAGAAGTTAGAAGCTTTTTATTACGCTTTTGTATCAGAACTTTTGAAAGTATTAACTGTTCTTGTTGTAAACCTTAAAAACTATTACTCCTGTGGCATATTGGACATAACCATTCATTGAAGAATGTGAACCTCCTTTAATAAAATCTTTACTACCTGTGGACATTTAAAGTTACCCATAAGCCAGATAATAGTAAGTCAGATGATATAGAGGAATATGAAGAAGGGAATCATTTCCCCTTTTTAGCCCATCTGAAGAAATCCCTGTTACTAGTTTGCTGGATCTTTAGTACCTTTTTCCATAGTGACAAACACAAATGCTTATAATAATGTAGATAGGGGTTTTCCTTTAAAAATTAAAAAAGATTTATATGATCACTACAAAGCATATTTCTTCCATACCAACAGATCATGGATATCTTTCTAAGTTCTACCACTTCCAATTACTGCTTAATATTCCATACTATAAATGTTTCATATTGGGCATTCAGGTGGTTCTAGTTTTCTAGTTTGTTCATTATAATCCATCCTGTAATAAAAATATATTCTTTCTTACTGTTGTTTGTTTCTGTAGGATAGTCTTAAAAGTTGGATGTTTAGGTGAAGGAGTTGTTTTTTCCTTTTTTTTTTTTTTTTAAGACGTATTTAGGGGCACCTGGGTGGCTTAGTCAGTTAAGTGTCTGCCTCTGGCTCAGGTCATGATCTCAGGGTCCTGGGATCGAGCCCCGCATCGGGCTCCCTGCTCCTCAGGAAGCCTGCTTCTCTCCCTCTCCCACTCCCCCTGCTTGTGTTCCCTCTCTCGCTGTGTCTCTCTCTGTCAAATAAATAAATAAAATAAAAAATAAAAAAAATTTAAAAAGAGACATATTTATTTTTAGAGAGAGTGAGAGAGGGAGAGCGGGGGTGGGGGTAGGGACTGGGGCAGAGGGAGAGGGAGAGAGAATCTCAAGCATACTCCCTCTTGAGCATGAACCTGGCCTTGAGCTCATGACCTGAGCCGAAATCAAGAGTTGGACACTTAACTAACTTTGCCACTCAGGCGCTCCTGGGTGAAGGAGTTTTAAAAGTTGGATATCTGGCTTAAAATTATATGTGTGTGTGTGTGTGTGTGTGTGTGTGTGTGTGTGTGTGTATATTTTAAAGATTTATTTAAAAATTTTTTTAAAGATTTACTTAAATTTTTTTTTAAAGATTTATTTATTTGACAGTGTGTGCACGCACACACAGGGGGAGCTGCAGGCAGAGGGAGAGGGAGAAGCAGGCTCCCCACTGAGAGGGAGCTCGATGCGGGACTTGATCCCACAACCCCGGGATCGTGACCTGAGCCCAAGGCAGATGCTCAACTGACTGAGCTACCCAGGTGCCCCTATATGCTTACAGTTTTTTGTTAAAGTTTTTATTTATTTATTTGACAGTGAGTGAGAGAGAGAGAGAGAGGGAGAGAGCACAAGCAGGGGGAGCAGCAGAGGGAGAGGGAGAAGCAGACTCCCCACTGAGCAAGGAGCCCGATGTGGGGCTTGATCCCAGCACCCTGGGATCATGACCTGAGCCAAAGGCAGATGCTTAATGACTGAGCCACCCAGGTGCCCGAATATATGCTTACAGTTTTAACAGACATTGTCAGATTCGTTTCTGATGCACGCACGCAGCAGCAGTACATGAGAATGCCTGTGCCCCATAATCTCAGTAACACTGGAACCTGTCAGTCTTGACATTTTGCCAATCTCATGTGTGAGAAATGGACCCTCTTTCTTCACTTTTCACTCCCTTGAGTAGTAGTGAGGTTGGTACAGTCTTCTCATTTTGGAGACATACAAAGTCCCAGAAGGTTAAATGACTTGTGAAAAATCACAGGAGAGTAAATGCTGTTAGTGAAGGAGCATATGGAATATTTTTCTGTTGTTTTACTTAGCTTTTTACAGTTAGATACTGTTTTACAACTACTGAATTGCTAAAATAAATGTTTAACCAGGAACCTTTTGGGAGTGATGGATATGTTCATTACCTGTATTGTGATGATAGTAACATGGTGTATACATATGTGTAAACTTACCAAATTTATACATTAATTATATGCAGTGTTTTGTATACCAACTGTACCTCTATGATGTTGGGGAAAAAAAAGTTTAACTAATGTCTAGCATAAAGTTCTAATGAAATAAGTATACTCTTGTGTTGGTGGAGTATGAGGGAGAATGCAGCATGGTAATATGTTTATACCCTTTGACCCATTAATCTCATTTCTGGGATGCTTTCCCAAGTAAATAATCCAAAAGAAGGAAGAAATTGTATGTGGACTGGTGTTCATTGCAGTGCTACGTGTAAAAGTGAAAAATCAGCTTCCAGTAAGGGAGGACTTCTTTAAATTCTGTGCATTCCTCGTTACCATTTAGGTGATATGGAAGAACATGGAAAACGCTTACTTAAATGCAAAAGCAGTGTATATAAAGTTGTTTATTTGAAATAGATATTTGGGAATATTGGCCAAGTTTATATGTATGTATTGCTAGTTGTAGAGTTCTGCTATTAGATGAATTTTTTTTTCTTTTCAACTTTTGGTAATCTTAATGTAAGAGAAAATACCATGGTTAGGCAGTGAGTTAGTAATAAAAAGCAAGTCAAGAATCTCAGCCTGTTAATTATTATACTGCTTTGTAATGCTGGAGAGCTATGGAATGGCTCCTGTCCTACTGGCCCCAACCTTAGGTTTGCATTTTCCATACCGTATTGTTTTGACGTCTGTTCCCTTACTGTCAGGCTGTCAGTTTGCATTTCTTGCAATGCTCAACATGCCTCATTGTAACTACCTTCTCCCTCTTTTCCATTTGCTGCTTCTGACTTTCTGATTTCACTTTCTCAGGCAGGGTTAAGATATCAGACAGGCAGTCGTTGTTACAGAATTAAAAAACTTTAAAAGTGTTTTTTGTTAATGAAGAAATTACAATATTTTCCTGTAGGAAAATAGATGTTTTTAATAAACATTCATATTCTCAAAACTTAGATTGTAAGATTTTACCGTATTCATTTTTTTTTTTCTTTATTTATTTGAGAGAGAGAGAACACATGAGAGGGGATAGGGTCAGAGGACGAAGCAGACTCCCTGCCGAGCAGGGAGCCCGATGCGGGACTCGATCCAGGGACTCCAGGATCATGACCCGAGCCGAAGGCAGTCGCTTAACCAACTGAGCCACCCAGGCGCCCTACCGTATTCATTTTTTTTCTGAGATATTTGAAAATAATGACGGGCATCATGATAATTAATCCCTAAATACGTTAGTATGCATCTTCAAAAATAAGGCCATAATTGCATAATCACGGTT
The DNA here is from genome assembly GCF_004348235.1 of Phoca vitulina. Taxonomy (NCBI): domain Eukaryota; kingdom Metazoa; phylum Chordata; class Mammalia; order Carnivora; family Phocidae; genus Phoca; species Phoca vitulina. Next base: position 3,932,829 of record NW_022589744.1, read on the forward strand.
TTTTTTATTAACCAAATAAAATTGACAGTGATTCTCTAATATTACCTAAAACCTAGTCTATAATCAAATTTACTTGGTTGTCCCCAAAATGTTTTTTATGGCTGATTTCTTTCAAGCCAGGAACTAATTAGAATCACAAAGTTTAAAGTTGGAATTTTATTTCAAAAAGAGTAAATAGACTGTGAGTAAGGACTTGAAGGGATCTTTTTTTTTTTTTTAAAGATTTTATTTATTTAATTGACAGAGACAGCGAGAGAGGGAACACAAGCAGGGGGAGTGGGAGAGGGAGAAGCAGGCTTCCCGCTGAGCAGAGAGCCTGACACTGCGCTTGATCCCAGGACCCTGGGATCATGACCTGAGCCGAAGGCAGTTGCTTAACCAACTGAGCTACCCAGGGGCTCCAGGACTTGAAGGGATCTTAAAAATTAACTACATAGGCTTTAAGTTCATGGACCTTGGTTCTCAGTTTGGTGTTGTGCTGTAGGTCGTGATAGTTGTCACACTCGTGAGCACTGGATAAATGAGGTGGGCAACTCTGTTTTCATTATCTGAACCTAAGTTGTATTTGGCATAACAGGAACATTTTCCTGAAATAATTATTTTCCTCTACGTTTGAAATATTGATTATATAGGAAACTTAGAGTTTTTACATTAACAAAATAGAATAACACTGTATTTTAACTAACTGGAATTAAAACTAAGACTTAAAAAATAACAAAATAGAATGAGATAAATGGCAAAACTGAAATCAAAAGAAAATATTACCAACTAAAGGAGTATTGTGCTACATGTAGTATGTAGATCAAACTCAGTCATCATAAACATCAATGAATATTTTTCATAAGGCTGCCAGATTTTTAAACCCTAGCTGAGAATGTCATTATTATTTTTTAAGTACTGTCTGTACCCAATGTGGGGCTCAAACTGACAACCCTGAGATCAAGATTTGCATGCTCTACTGACTGAGCCAGCCGGGTGCCCGGTCATTAATTTTTTTTCAACTGATGTATAGTTGACACACAATGTTACATTGGTTTCAGGTGTATGTAGCATAGTGATTCAACAGGTTTATACGTCATGCTGTGCTCACCACAAGTGTTGCTGCCATCTGTCACCGTGCAACCCTATTACAGTTCCACTGACTGTATTCTCTGTGCTGCACCTTTCATGCCCGTGACCTATTCATTCTGTAACTGGAAAGCTGGAGTGTAGCTCCCACACCCCTCCACCCGTTTTGCCCATCTCCTCTCACCCCCCGACCCTCTGGCAACCATCAGTTTGTACTGTGTATTTAAGAGTCTGTTTCTGCTTTTGTTTATTTGTTGTTTTTTAGATTCCACATGTAAGTGAAATCATATGGTATTTGTCTTTCTCTGATTCATTTCACCCAGCATAATACTGTCTAGGTCCATCCATGTTGTCACAAATGGCAAGATCCCATTCTTTTTCATGGCTGAGTAATATTCCATAGTGTGCGCTACATCTTTTTTTTTTTTTTTAAGATTTTTTATTAATTTATTTGACAGAGAGAGAGACAGCGAGAGAGGGAACACAAGCAGGGGAGTGGGAGAGGGAGAAGCAGGCTCCCCACTGAGCAGGGAGCCCGATGTGGGGCTCGATCCCAGGACCCTGGGATCATGACCTGAGCCGAAGGCAGCTGCTTAACCGACTGAGCCACCCAGGCGCCCTGCATCTTTTTTTTCTAAAAGATTTTATTTATTTATTTTAGAGTGAGAGAGCGCTTGTGAGCGAGAGGGGGGCGAGGGGCAGAAGGAGAGAAAGAGGGAAAGAATCCTCATGTGGGGCTCGATCTCACGACCCTGAAATCAGGACCTGAGCCGAAATCAAGAGTCAGATACTTAACTGACTGAGCCACGTAGGAACCCTTGTACTACATTATCATCATCATCATCTTTTTTCTTTTTTTTAAGATTTTATTTATTTGAGAGAGAGAGAACAAGCAGAGGGGAGAGAGTCAGAGGGAGAGGGAGAAGCAGGCTCCTTGCTGATGAGGGAGCCCGATGCAGGGCATGATCTTAGGACTCTGAGATCATGACTTGAACTGAAGGCAGATGCTTAACCCACTGAGCCACCCAGGCGCCCCTGCATCTACTTAATCTATTCATCCATCAGTGGACGCTTAGGTTGCTTCCATATGTTGGCTATTGTAAATAATGCTGCAATAAACTTAGGAGTGCATATATTTTTTCAAATTAGTGTTTTCATTTTCTTTGGGTAAATAGCCAGTAGTGGAATTACTGGATTGTATGGTATTTCTTAATTTTTTGAGGAACCTCCACGCTGTTTCCCACAGTGGCTGCACTAATTTGCATTTCTACCAACAGGGCACGAGGGTTCCTTTTTCTCCACATTCTCACCAACACTTACTATTTTTTGTCTTTTTGATTGTAGCCATTCTGACAGGTATGAGGTGATATTTCACTGCAGTTTTGATTTGCATTTCCCTGATGATTAGTGATGTTGAACATCTTTTCATGTGTCTGTTGCCCATCTTTATGTCTTCGGAAAAATGTCTATTCAGGTCCTCTGCCCATTTTTTAATCAGGTTGTTTATTTTCTTGGTGTTGAGTTGTATAAGTTCTTTCTATATTTTGGGTATCAAACCCTTTTTGGATGTATTATTTGCATATATCTTCTCCCATTATAGTTTGTCTTTTTTTTTTTTTTAAAGATATTTATTTATTTGAGAGAGAGAATGAGAGAGAGAGAGCATGAGGGGGGGAGGGTCAGAGGGAGAAGCAGACTCCCCGCTGAGCAGGGAGCCCGATGCGGGACTGGATCCCGGGACTCCAGGATCATGACCTGAGCCGAAGGCAGTCGCTTAACCAACTGAGCCACCCACGTGCCCCATAGTTTGTCTTTTTGTTTTGTTGATGGTTTCCCTTGCTGTGCAAAGGCTTTTTATTTTGGTGTAGTCCCAGTAGTTTATTTTTGCTTTTGTTTCCCTTGCCTGAGGAGACATATCTAAAAAAATGTTGCTAACGCCAGTGTCAGAGAGATTACTGCCTGTGTTTTCTTCCAAGAGTTTTATGGTTTCAGTTCTTATATTTAGGTATTTAATCTGTTTTGAGTTTATTTTTGTGTATGGTGTAAGAAAGTGGTCCAGTTTCATTCTTTTGCATGTAGCTGTCCAGTTTTCCCAACACCATTTATTGAAGAGCCTGTTTTCTCCATTGAATAATTATTGCCTTGTTTGTTGTAGATTGAAAATTTTGGAAAAATATCTTGATTAGGCTTAGCTTTTCTTTCTTTTCTTTAAAGATTTATTTATTTTAGAGAGCAAGAGAGAGAAGGGGGGCAGGAGCAGAGGGAGAGAATCCTCAAGTAAACTCCTCGCTGAGCACAGAGCCTGACTTAAGGTTCGATCCCAGGACTCTGAGATCATGATCTGAGCTGAAACCAAGAGTCGTACATCCAACCGACCGAGCCACCCAGTCGCCCCAGCTTAGCTTTTCAATGAAAGATTTTAGAGATAACTAAGGACTTGATGAAAGAAATAGCCTAATATAGTGATGTCACTGAAAAAAATAGTTACACTCAACATTTACTGTGTTTAAGGCTTATTTTATTTATTTATTTATTTCATCCTTTTTTTTTTTTAGGATTTTATTTATTTATTTGACAGAGAGAGACACAGCGAGAGAGGGAACACAAGCAGGGGGAGTGGGAGAGGGAGAAGCAGGCTTCCCGCCGAGCAGGGAGCCCGATGCGGGGCTCGATCCCAGGACCCTGGGATCATGACCTGAGCTGAAGGCAGACGCTTAACGACTGAGCCACCCAGGCGCCCCTGTGTTTAAGGCTTATTTTAAATCACCTTTCTCATTGCATGTAATTCTTTACAAGTAAGGGGAATTAAATTTTAATTGTTGATTGTCTCCTTTTGGTAGCCAGAGGCTATCAGACCCTAAGAGAGGCTATTTTGTTGAAATAGTTGAATGAATATTCCTTTTTTTAAAAAGAAAATTTTATTTATTTGAGAGAGAGAGCATGAGAGAAAGAGAGAGCACAAGCGGGGGAGAGGTGGAGGCAGAGGGAGAAGCAGACTCCCCACTGAGCAGGGAGCCTGATGCGGGACTCGATCCCAGGACCCTGGGATCATGACCTGAGCTGAAGACAGACGCTTAACCGACTGAGCCACCCAGGTGCCCCTGAAATTGTCATTCTTCTCATTTCATCTTCTAGACAGTTTCTATACACCCAGTGATCTTAAGGACCTTATTGGCCCAATTCAGTGGCTTAACCGACTGAGCCACCCAGGTGCCCTAAATATTCCTTTAATATTACTTAGTTTCTAGTCTAAAACATTTCAAGTAAGACGTATTACAAAAACTGAAGAATGAGAAGGGACAGAGACCTGAATATAGCAACAGAGGTAAGGTGTTAGGTCTCCTCCTTAGTAACTCCCAATAGACAGGAAGGAGCTGTTCAGTTTGGGAATAGTTGTGTGCTCACAGTAAAATCTCACAGATAGTTGGTGGGAAGAGAATTTTTCTGCAAGGCATTGTAACATTTTTACAATGCTCAAGATTAGATTATATTTTTAATGTCCTCTCTTTTGGCAAGTTCATTATTATAGCTAAGGCAAGTTTAATAATACACAGGGTTGTACTTTATTTTCTTTCAAGCTTTTTCAAGATATTACAGATAATAAGGGACCAGGTTGGCAATATCGCAATTTAATTTTGTTATATGATGCAATAGCAGGAGAGCTTTTTATCTATAAATGTTGACTTTTTTTTTTTTTTTTTTTTTGATAGTTCTTCATATGGGATCCTATTAGGCAAACTGAGTTGCATTTTAGGGCAACAGTTGGCATAAAGTATATCAGTACTGATTCTTGTCTAAAAAAGGGAGAGAGAGAAAAAAAGGAAACATAATTTTGACAAATATTCAGGCCTTCAAACATAAATGTAATGCAAGAACTTTTGCAAAATAAAATCTGGCAAATACCTTGTACAGAACCAAAGATCTGTGAGAGGTGTTTTTGTAAACTATCATGTGATTTAATACTCTTTAAACATGACATAATCACCTGAGGTTGAAATATTCTTAGATTTTTTTTTGTTTCCCTGAAACATTCTTTAATGCTTGACAGCTAGTTTCTTAATATTCCAATTGCTGAAAAGGAATTAGGATATTTCCTTCGCAGTTCTCAATACTGCTGTATAATTTTTAGAAGGGGAAGGTAACATCTAGGGAACTCTTATGAGGAGACTGTGCTAGATACTTTACATAATTAACACAATTAATCTTTACCACGACCTTATTAGGTAGCTTCTCTCACCTCCATTTTACAGGGGAGGAAGCAGGCTTAGCGAATGTAAGTAGTCCAGCCCTTAGTAGGACTATCGTTTCTTTAAAGCATTTTATTATTCAATCCTTAAAACAAATTTATATGTGTTTCTATTTTACAGATGACCACACTGAGGGCCAGAGAGATAAAGTGATTTGCCAAAGGTCATATTTGAATAGTTTTAGGAATAGTAAGAGCTGAGGGAGATGTGGGCTTACTGGGGAATTTTATAAGATGTTCAAGACATTCTTAATGATACTCTATTGGAGTTAATCACTTACTGGAATTATCCGGGGACAGTTGAGTAGATCTGTAATGTGGATGGAGTGAGACAACAGGTTGTCCCAAACTAAAAGTAATTGAATAAAACCTTCTTAAATACAGAGAGACTGCAACTTTCAATTTAGTAATCTGCTTCAATAAAGGATATATACATAAAGATGTTTATTGCATTGTTAGTTTCGATAGTTAAAAATTGGGATTGTTCTGGAGCTAGGGAGTAGTTAAATAAATTGATGTATCCACTTGATGGAACGCCATATGGCAATAATACGATAAGCATAAACACTCTGAGAACCATGGAAGATACTGAATGTGCCAAGGGAAAACAAAGCAGAATACAAACTATTGTATTTATATCAGTTACAATCATGTAAAAATTACGTAAATATTGATAAAAATTGGAAGAGAAAATGAATAAGTGAAGACAGTCTGTTTAGTTGAGTGATGAACTTATGGGGAATTTTTATGTAGAATTTTATTAGTGTTCTTGTAATGTTATTTATGTAATGGAAAAATTGAACAACATAATGAAAGGATATGTTCAGTACAACTAAAATAAATACATTATGAACAGACCCAGTGGACTTTAAATATGCAGTATATTATACTGATACTTACACATTTCCTTGGAAATAATTAGAAAAAAATGCAATTTCCAAACTATTTTCTCTCAGCAAATTATTTTCTTGCAAAGGAAGCTAAAGTGTGTACAAACTAAAAATAGAATCTTGGACTTAGCAGTGAAGAGAAAGATACAGATTGTTTTACTAGGTGAGCCATTAGCAGTTGCTGTGAGAAATCATCTCAAATGACATGGCATAAAAATGAGTATATTCTGTGTTTTTAGAAATATGTGCTCCTGTGATTGTATTAAGTCTGTAAACACTTGCAAACAATTAGGTTAGCATTTTCTGTGGCCATGTGACAATTAGGTTCTTAGTTAATCTTGCTGTTTTTGATAAAAGCTAACTCTTAGCTGCTTAGGAATACCACATGTTGAGATTTGCAGCTTCTATTCTTTTGCATTTTAATGGTACTGGATCTCTTGTTTCACTGTTAAAAATGTGGAACTTTATTCAGAAAATATCTTTGCAGTTAATAGCCCTCATTTACCCAGAATTATAGGCTGACTGGTATTTTTCACTGGAGAGAGAGCTTTAAGATGAACTCTTCTTCCTGTGACTTTGATGTGATCCTACCTGGCTGTAGGCTGCTAGTGGGTTAGATATGTGGATTCCACCATGTTTTTTCTTGTCTTTATGTATGTCTTGGACAGAACTGAAACATCACTGCTTTCTACTAGTACTTGAAGTTAATTCTTTTAGTGTGTAAGAATTCATCTTTGTGATAGTGTGCTAATATTATAATCAAGAAAAATGTGCATCTAATGTTACATGGTTAATGCTGGCTGTTCTTTCCTGACAGTGCTGGGAGAAGGCCTGGCCAAGGGAGATGGTGCCTTTCAGGCAGTGCTTTGCTGCATGCAGCTGAAAGGAAAGCTTCAACTGGTATCCAACATTCTTGCCAAGTCACTGACAGGAGAGTCCCTGGTACGTTGATGAGCTCTAATTCTGAATGTGTGAAAATGGATTCATTCATTTGACTCCTTAAGCATATTGTGGGGGAAAAGTAATTAAGTTTGCATTTTTCCTTTTACTTCCTTTTATTAGAGATCAAAGTTCGTGAGTATCTTTAGATACTCATTTCTCTTCAACAACCTGATGTTTAATCACTGGGTTCTTATGGTTTGTGATAATATATATAAGAATAGCAGGTACTTTTTAGAACTTTGAAAGTATAGGATAACTAAATGATTTTCTTTAAAGATGTCATTTAGGGACGCCTGGGTGGCTCAGTCGGTTGAGCGTCTGCCTTCTGCCCAGGTCATGATCCCAGGGTTCTGGGATCGATCCCTGCGTCGGGCTCCCTGCTCGGCGGGGAGCCTGCTTCCCCCTCTCCCTCTACCTGCTGCTCCCCCTGCTTGTGCTCTCTGTCTCTCTCTAATAAATAAAATCTTTAAAAAAAAAAATAAAGATGTCATTTAATAGAACCTGGGAATATGTTTGGGTTTTAATTAATTAATTATTTTTGTGAGTAAAGCGATAGAAGTTTATTCAGTGAAGATCCAGAAAAAGCTCTCAAGAGTGAGAGGGGTCCTGACATGGTTGCGCTATTTATTTTTTAAGCAAGGTCTAGGTCCAATGTGGGGCTTAAACTCACAACCTTGAGATCAAGAGTGTGCTCTACCAACTGAGCCAGCCAGGTGCACTCCTTATTTTTGGGGTTTATTTATTTATTTATTTACTATTATTTATTTATTTGAGAGAAAGAGAGAGAGAGGGAGTGAGTGTGAGAGAGTAGGAGCGGGGGGCGGGGAGTGGGGAGGAGCAGAGGGAGAAGCAGACTCCCTGCTGAGTAGGGAGCCCAACGTCGGGCTCAATCCCAGGGTCCTGGGATCATGACCTGAGCCGAAGGCAGACATTTAACCAACTGAACCACCCAGGCACCCGTATAGTTTTGGGTTTTAAAATGCTCCTGTGGACATATGATTGTATAGGGTTCTTAAGTCCAGTCATTTATTTTATAAAATGTTTAAAGTTACCTAAACTAAGTAGTAATTACTTCTGTTTCTGAAGATGTTATCGGTGTAAATTAATATTCCGCTCTCACCACTCTGATGGAATGACCTAATTCTATTCAGATTTTGGAATAATTTTTTGTATGTAGCATTTAATTTTCTGGAGTTTTTTATGGTTTTGGTTGAGATAATTGAGGGACTACATTTTGGAACTTTAGAATTGGCAATCTATAGAAATGAGAAGAAAAGATGTTAAAACTTTTTTCACCAGTTGGTTACTGTTATAAAATTTGTGGATATTTCTGAGGAATCAGTGGAAAACAGGAAAAGCCAGAAAGTATTTGTATACATTGCTATATAGCATGAATTCCCTGCACCTCACTTAGTCTTCTGAGTCGATGTAAACTGTGAAAATCTGGAGTGTTTTCACTGCAAATAAATATATTTGGTTGGGGAAAAAAAGAAATTAGGAAAGTACTTGGTATACTGCTGAGTGTAATGTAATGACCCACCTCGGGGTAATTTAGTCATTTTCTGAGGGATTACTGTACAGTGAATTATTTAATTGGTTTAACATTGTGTGTGTTTGTTTTTTTTTAAAGATTTATTTATTTATTTTAGAGAGAGTGAGAGAAAGCACGGGGAGGGGCAGAGGGAGGAAAGAGAGATTCTCCAGCAGACTCCCCGCTGAGTGCGGAGCCCCATGCAGCGCTCTGTCTCACCACCCTGAGATCACGACCTCAGCCGAAACCAAGAGTCGGATGCTTAACCGACTGTGCCACCTGGGCACCCTGGTTTAATAATTGGTTTTTGATTTCACCAAATTTACAAATGAATATAAAGCTAAACTGTATTACTAATATAGCAAAATTGGATAGCTACTTAGTTCTAAATAGACGATAAAGAATCTATCTCTTTATTTTATTTTTTTTAAAGATTTTATTTATTTGACACAGAGAGACAGCGAGAGAGGGAACACAAGCAGGGGGAGTGGGAGAGGGAGAAGCAGGCTCCCCGCTGAGCAGGAAGCCCGATGCGGGGCTTGATCCCAGGATCCTGGGATCATGACCTGAGCCGAAGGCAGACGCTTAACGACTGAGCCACCCAGGCGCCCCTCTTCTTTATTATTAAGATAATTCTATCCTTAAGGAAGTTTTCAGTATAAGTTAAGCATATTACACAGTTTTACCTGTTGGGTTTTTTAATTTAAAATTAGGAAGTATTTGCTTTTAAATCTCAAGTGAAATTTGAATTTCAGAAGAGTGACTATTTTGCCTGTTTTCCTTCAACTGCTTTATTAATGAGCTATCTTTAAAGTGCAATGATCATCTTATGTTAATCTGAATCATGGATAACTGATTGAGTTCACCATTTTGTAAATATAAGCCCATTAGTTTTTGGGGGGGAAGCTCAAAATAAGTGTAGGTTTATTTTTCTCTTTGCATATCCTATCTTGCTTTTCAGCGACACCCGTTGTGAATATTTTATTGAATTGATTCTAAACTCTTACACAAGGTGAATAAAGTGTTTTAGGCCACACTGTGTATTTTGTCCTTCTTACAGATGATTAGCTTTATTATCATCATTAATGGTAGTGGGATGGGAGATGAGGATAGCATTGTCCTTTTATAGATAAACCTTAGAAACAGTGGAGGAATTGAGTTATGCCCGCATAGCAAAGAACTAATATACTAACTGGGTTTTGCCTTTTTCATCCACCCTTTTCAGAATGGGATGGTAACAAAGGATTTGACAAGACTAAAAACACTTCTCACAGAAACAGAGGTAAGACTATTTCAGTGGATCTCTTTGGAAAGAGTTTAATTCAATCTGGCTATAGTAAGTGTTCTGTATTAATTTGGAAAATCTTTGGGCATCAGCCAAGAAAGCAAGGCTGTTAAGGTGGGGTAGTGGAACTTCTGGCCTTCTTTTCTAACCCATCTTGGTCCCATCCCAGGAACCTTGCTTCTTCTCATGTCTCCCCTGCACCCTAGGTCTTCTGTTCCTAATTCTTGTTAGCGGTCTCTGGCCAGATGGTTGGAAAGTGGAAAGATGATTGGGAAATTTTAGTGTTTAATTACATCTGGCTGTTAGAAAATATACTGTCCTTAAAAATGAGATATCCCTCAAGCCTTCTTTTTAAAGCAACTAAAGAGGTCTGTGATTTAAGGACTGATTTTAGAGAATGGAGTTTAGGAGGTGGAAATAATGTGTATCAGGGTAACTGGTGAACAGAAACGTGCTCTGGTGAAGCACTTGAAGGGCACATGGAAGGCCAGGGGACAGCAGTGGCATGGAACAGGCCCATAGCTTTGTAAGTTTCAAGTTTCTGTTCCTCATACAGGCATATAAAAGTATTTTTATTTAGATGTCTGTTTTTAAAAACAGCTATTTTTGTCAGCTTTTATTATAAATGGAAGCCTTGTAAAGTGATTGGTTGGTGTATTTATTATTTATTTCTTTTTCTTTTTTTTTGAGAGAGAGTGCAGGAGGGGGCGGGAGGAGGGGCAGAGAGAGAAGGAGAGAGAGAATCTTTCTTTTTTTTTTAAGATTTATTTATTTATTTGAGGGGGTTGGTGCACACGTGTGTGTGAGGGAGGGGAAGGGTAGAGGGAGAGAATCTTCAGGTAGACTACCCACTGAGTGCAGAGCTTGACACGGGGCTTGATCTCATAGGCTTGAAATTGTGACCTGAGCTAAAACCAAGAGTTGGGTGCTTAACCCACTGAGCCACCCAGGCACCTTCTGATTGGCTTATTTATTAAGAAAACTGGCACCTACTATGTGCTAGGTCCTATATGTAGTGCTGGGAATACAGCACTGACCAAGATACCCAAGATAGTCTGGGAGGTTAAAGTCTTGGGGTAGAGATAGACAACAAACAAATAAATTAATTAGACAACTATAGGTATAATTCACATTGAGGAAACTGGTATGAGGGGAAAAAAGTAAGCTTTCTGTGATGGAAAAAATAACTGGATTGGTTGGTCAGAGGCTGAGATAGCTAAGCAAAGAACTGAGGGTTAAGAAGGTGCCAGTCCCGTGGTGAGTGAGATGGAGGGTGCTCCACATGGGTGGAGAGAAAGAACAGAGGCCCAGACGTAAACTGTGAGCTCCTGTAGATTACTTTCTGGTTCTAAATCTAATAACACGTCACACATATCGACAGACATTAAGCAAAGAAGGCAGTCATCATGAATTGCACGAGCTGGGTAAAGATACTACTTGTTTTGCTACAATTATATAGGCTTTATTTTATTTATTTATTTATTTTTAAAGATTTTATTTATTTGACAGAGAGAGACACAGTGAGAGAGGGAACACAAGCAGGGGGAGTGGGAGAGGGAGAAACAGGCTCCCCACTGAGCAGGGAGCCCGATGTGGGGCTCGATCCCAGGACCCTGAGATCATGACCTGAGCCGAAGGCAGACGCTTAACGACTGAGCCACCCAGGCGCCCCATTATATAGGCTTTAAAAAAAAATTTTATTTTCTTTGTCTTACTATGAATGAACCGAGTGTCAGTAAGCTCTAATTAACTTCAGGGCCATTTCCTTTCTTGTATATATGTAGTCTTTTTAATTTCTAAGGATTAAAGGAAGACAATTATAAATGTTTTAGACTTTTAACATGGAATGTAAAATAAGATGACCTTTCATTTTATTAAAATTTTTGGCTTGCTTCTTTCTTATTGCCTTAATTGAACTATCAGCTTTACACCTGATAATCACACAGAGAGGTATATATTTTATGTATTTATATATATGTGAATTTTAATTTTTAATATTTATAATGCTCTCACATGTAAGGCCACAAGTATGACTTGATTCCTATTTTGTGACTGTACTTTTGGGAGAAGTTACTTAAGTTTTGTTTATGATTAACTTTTCTCTGTAACCAAAGTAGTATGTGAACTGATATTATTAAAAAAAAAAATCCATCTAGGGGCGCCTGGGTGGCTCAGTCGTTAAGCACCTACCTTTGGCTCAGGTCAGGATCCCAGGGTCCTGGGATCGAGCCCCACATCGGGCTCCTTGCTCGGTGGAAGCCTGCTTCTCCCTCTCCTACTCCCCCTGCTTGTGTTCCCTCTCTCGCTGTCTCTCTGTCAAATAAATAAATAAAATCTTAAAAAAAAAATCCATTTAGAAAAAGCTAATGAACAATGATACCCTTATTTATTATTATGCATGACGTATTAAAAAATAGAAACAATTTGTTTTAAAGATTGAACTGAGCTGGTGTTTAAGTGCTAGTGGATAAGGATAAAGACATGGAACTCAAGGCTGACTGATGGAAACAAAACAGAATATAAAGATTTAAAATATCAAATTAACAGACTTGATTGTAAATTTATAGAAATCCTAGCAATATGAAATTTGGTTGCTTTTCCTGAAGGTGTCAGTATAAACTAAAGATTGATCATAAACTAATTGATATTGCCCTTCCATCTTGGGGTCTGAGCATATGAAAAGGTGTTTAAAAAAAAAAAAAACCCTGAAACACAATACCTTGGACCTAAAAGCCATGGTGGCCAAATCCTAAACTCAGGTAAAGCTTCTCATTTTTACCAGCCCTTCTGGTGTGATGTACTGTTCTCCAGACCCCACCAGCCTGAGAGCTGAGTGTCCGTACAGGCACCCCGCTCATTTGTACATCACTGCAGATGCTGACTCGTGAAACACACCATGTATTTCTCCCTTTTAACAATTATGGGTGCCTGGGTGGCTCAGTTGGTTAAGCAACTGCCTTCGGCTCAGGTCATGATCCTGGAGTCCCAGGATCGAGTCTCGCATTGGGCTCCCTGCTTGGCAGGGAGTCTGCTTCTCCCTCTGATCCTCACCCCTCTCATGTGCTCTCTGTCTCTCAAATAAATAAATAAAATCTTTAAAAAAAAATTATAAATGCTTTCAGCTTTATTATAGGACTGAAACATTTTATTCCCATTTTTTCTTGCATATCTGGTAAATTTATTTTGATAAAATTTTTAAAGACTGTTTTTTAAATATTTATTTATTTATGTAATTTCTGCACCTAACGTGGGGCTTAAACTCCCAACCTCGAGATCAAGAGCTGCATGCTCCATTGACTGAGCCAGCCAGGTGCCCCTATTTTGATAAATTTTTTAGAGGAGGTACTTTAAATTCACACATGAAGTGAGCTTTTAGCTATTATATTTATAAATTCGATGCTGAAATATATATTTTTTAAGATTTATTTATTAGAGCGTGGAGATGGGCAGAGGGAGAGGGAGAGAAAAACTTAAGGAGACTCCATGCTGAGTGTGGAGCCTGATGTGGGGCTCAATTTTATGACCCTGAGATCACGACCTGAGCCGAATCCAAGAGTTGAACGCTTAACTGACTGCACCACCGAGGCGCCCCTGAGATCATATTTTGAAGGCTAGTGTGAGACTGTGGCACTTAGACCTTGCTTGTAGAATTTAAAGAGATTTTTTTTTAACGTATCCTTTTTGTGAACATAGAATCCTTATAATGTAAACAATTACTCTTGATTTAGCTTATGTGTTCTTATATTCAGTCCTCATTTTACAGAAAGAATGGGTTGTCTTTAAAAATTTTTAGTAAGTAGTTTGAGAATCAGAAGGCATCTTCCTATAGAAACAGTCTTGTAGTGATTACTAACAGCCCAACCTGAAAAGTCCAATTTAATTAATGACATATAAATTATAGTGGTATTATTGTTTCAGTTATACCCAATTAGCATTTAGACATTATTTCTGCAGTACATGACATTCCAAATTTCATGTTGGGATACCATTTCCTCTGATTCAATTCAACATTTACTGAGCTGCTGTTCAAGGTTCTCTGGGTTTTGGAAAGCTGAGCTGTCTGTGAAGAACAATCTGGTGGGCCAGTCGGAGATGCACATAGCTGATGTACCCACAGGGCAGGCTACCTGTGGTCAGTAAGTGCTGCAGTGGAAGTATGAGCAGGGAGAGGAGAGATCAGCAGTTTGTGGGGAGACCAGGAAGGCAGGAGATTAAAGGATGGGGGTGCTAGGTAAAGACCCAGAGGTGACTTGGTACAGGGTAACATTGGTGGTCATTTGGTTCAGGGGCAGATGAGGTCCTTGTCCAGGAGAGTGGCAGTGGAAGTAAAGAGTATGAGACAGATAAGAGGGACACTCTAGACCTCGTTGGACAAGATTTGGAGAATATTCAGAGTGGGACAGAAGAGGGAGAGTTTAAGATGGCTTTCAGGATTTTAGTCTTGCTCTCTTTGGGAGCATTAGCCTGAGATAAGGAGCATGAAAAGGAGGATGAGATTTGGTATAAAGATGACGAATTTAATTTTGGACATATTTGTTTGAAGTGCTTGGATGATCATCTGTCCATCCACCCATCCCATCCTGGATGCATTTACTGGGCACCCATTATGTACCTGATCCTGTGAGCTGTGAGAATGTAGAAAGGCAGTCAGGCTGTTGGCAGTGGATCCGTACATGGCTGACAATGATCTGGCACATAAAATGCTGTCGGTAGTTAAGAAAAATAAGAAAAAGTGCTATGGCTGGCACTCAGTTGAAATGGGAGGTGTAGAGTTTAGAGTAAAATTAGAGCCAAAGGAGCAGGTTGGGGATTTATGTACACCAAGGGAGTTGAGTCAAGAAAACCAGGGAGTCAGAGTGAGTGGGTCCTCAGCTTCATGGGAGAAGGGCTCATCCCAGAGTAAGCAGGACCTGGCAGGATGTGCTCCAGGCCCCAAAGTGGTGGTGTTGCACTCAGTGCAGGAGAAAGGCACCTCTCTAGCTGGTCATTCCTAGGTGTTAGGAAGAGGAGAGTGAAATGAATAAATGGATGGAGGCACTACTCCATGGACTTTATCATTTACTACCAGGTAATTTTTATATAGGGAATCTATCAGTTTCCTTAATGAAGGCCACATAAGTACCTCTTTTCTGTATTTAAACATAGTTTAACATAGAGCAGAGATGGATGCAAAAAATACTGTTTACAATATTAATGTTTATTAAAATTTCTAAGTATTCAAACTCAACCTTAAAAAAATGTTGAAAATGTCCAAGTTTAATTCAACATTAACTGGTTATTTCTTATTATAAAAACATTTTCATTTGAAAAATTTCAGACAGCAACTAGTAACGTCCTCTCTGGATATCACGTGGAAGACTTGGAAGGGGGTAAGTACACCATTCTCTGTTACTTCTGTTAGCTGTAATTGCAGGCATCGCTTTGTTATTGATTATTGGGAGGACATTTACTGAGTTACAGTACATGTAAGTGGAGGTATAGGAGAGAATATACAAATTTAATTTTAAGAAGTAGGTGTGGATGAAAACATTTTTTTCACTGGCCCCTTTTTGTAGAATAATGGAGTCATGGAGGTAGGAAGTATCATTTTCTTGCCTCCATGTAGCTCTGAGTGTAAGTAAACCTCATTGTTAGCAATGTCACGTTGCTACATTCTACATTGTAGAGGGGAGTCTTTCTCTTTTTCTGTCCCAGGCTAGTCCAATTACTACTTTTTGGAAGTCCTGATCTGTAAGCTCAGTTGTTCCTGCCACAGTTAAAATCCGTGACCTCTTCTGTTGCCAGAGGAAAGGGAAGAGGGACCAACATTCATTGAGTGCTTGCTGGATACTGTGTACTGTGGTAGCGGCTTTCACAAAAACATGTATTGGCTTCTCCATCTTTTTGATAGGGGATGAAACTGATATTTATTCAGGTTCAGTGGTTTTTCCAGTCACACAGCTGGAAAGGGATGAGACACGGCTTTGAACTCAATCTGGCTGAATATCTTTTTTGGGGGGGTGGGTGGTAGCACACGATTCGTGAGGAAATAGAGAATGGCTTTGAGGTCCTTGAAAATTTGGTGCTGCTCAACCTCTGTTGCTCTGGCCTTTTCTTTCCTAAGCCTTATTTTCCTTGGTTTATTTGGAACCTTTACCTAAATGAATCAAAGCTCATTGTATTCAGAAGTAAATAAATGTTATTTTTTAGCTCCTATGTCAGAATTCAACTTTTTGAACTTTATTTCAATTGTAAAAAAGGATTACTTGATACAATGACATGTGCCAGACAAATGCTAAGGAACATGGGTAATAATGTGGAACTTTGCACTCAATATGTAGTATTGAATTTGTTCTACAAAATTTCCTTTCAGGATATGATAATTTTCTCATTCCTGAAATAATCCTAATAGAGACACATTTTATACTTAAGAAATGACAGGCATGCCAACATTTCCCCCTTTAGTTGTTAGGGAAGAGACTGCATTGGAAATATGTCCACCAGTTGCTAGGATAGAGTCAGGGTCATCGACCTGATTTAGCTGCTGGGCAACTACTTCAGTGATGTCTAAGTTTCCTGTGGTTAATTGAATTTAACTCATTTGATCGGTAGATTACTTTTTTGGTGGAGGCAAGTATGTCATGTCCTTTTTACATCATCTAGGATGATGTGTGTGGAGGGTTTATAGTATTTCTTACACATTAAAATATCAGAATTATTAGCAAGCCTCAAATGATAAGACTATATCCTGATTACTCTCTAGGATCTTGTAATGGTTGGCATTTCCGCCCACCACCTAGGGGAATCACAAGCAGCGAGGAATATACTTTGTGTAAAAGGTAACGTGAATTTTTTTTTTAAACCAATGACATGTCTTTATTCAAAGGATAGATGATTTTCCTTCACTTTCTGAAAAGTAGTAATTCCAATTTAAAGAAGATAATATGTGAGGGAAGAAGTATAGTGATTGAGTAAAATGGTTTATTTTCAACTTGAAACAGAAGCCATAATTAATGGTCATTATCATTAAATAATAAAAGTCAAGGCCATATCAGTGAGCCTTCTTTTAGTTACAAACAACAGTGATCTAAATCGGGATTGTTAAGACTTTGCATAGAAGTCTTTTATAATACCAGTTGAATTATTATGACTGAATTTAATTCTGGTCTCTTATTTATGTGAAATGTACCTCTAACTTATGGTGATTGAATTGAAATTATATATACTGACGTAGAGCATAAAATAGATGAAGAAATGTTAAATTATTTTAATAACTTTTCTAAAAAAAGAAAATCTATTACTTTCATGTTATCCTTATATATAATTTATGAGTAATTTCTATTTGAAGGGCTAACCTTTCAAAATTAAATCGTTATTAAGCTGGAAAGAATTATTAAAGTCACATTTCGAAAGGTGAACTCGTTCTTTTTATAAGAACTAGTAATGAGGGATTTTAGATTTAAAGTCTCATTATTATAGATTGTTTTTGATAATGAAGGAAATTGGATATGTAGTTTTGATGATTGAATAGTCAAGATCAGATATGATTTTATAGTAGAAATAAAGAAACTAAGTAGTAAATTTCAAAAATCCTGGTGGCATCATGTTGTGGTAGAGGTAGAACACAATCCTAAGCAGAGGAAATGTGAGAAAATTTATAGGCCAGATAAAAATACCAAACCTTTAGTATTTAAAGAAATAATTTAAAACAAAGGAATAGACAAAGAAATATTTGGCTCATTAAGACATACTTAAGAGAAACAAATGCATGATTTTTAAATGTGTCTTACAAAGTGTAAGAGAACTTAGTAAGTCGTATAATTTAAGTTCAAGTACTTTGTATCATTAAGAAAAGCTTTAAATACAGTCATCTTTGCAAATAGGGTGAACCATTTGATAATTTACATTGTGCTGTGGTTCGTTTTATATTTCTTATAAGGTCCATATTTTTTCAGTTGAAAATTTATCCATAATATAACACCTCTCATCTCTATTTTGCTGTTTATAGTTTAATTTTCATTTTTTCTCTCAGAAGATCTGTTAATTTTTTGATGTTTCAGTTGTTAAAAACTGGCTAGACCCATAATTTTGTAGGATATTTAAAACTTAAAAAAATTAATAAAGTTTTGCGTATCTGTTTTGACCACTGAATTGTCAGTTGAATTTTCTGAGTCGTAAACACTGAGAAACCATTAACTCTGTCCTTTAATGTGAACATTTAGGAATTTACCATTGAAGATTTTAATCTATTGAATTAATTGAGATTCTAATATAAAACTTTTATCCTTAATTTATTTAAAACTTCAAGCAAATGAATATAGTCCAGTATGTTCAATGAAATATAGGTAATAGTAATATAGAAAAGAGTAAAGGCTTACATTTGAAGGTGAAAAGTAGAAGCCTTAAGATGATAATTTAATGATATAGTAATATTTTTTTTTAGAATGAAATTCCTAGCGTGTGGAGAATTGTCTTTAGGTCCTATCATTTTGAGAAGTAGGGCACACCTGTGTTTGATGCACCGATCCACTTGATGTCAGTGTTGCTTTAGGAAAATTCTGCTCTGAGAAGAATTGTCTAAATAGAGTTGTTACATCATGAAGGAAGCTACTTTTTCAATGTCGGTGTTGTGGGTGAGGGGTGGTTATGATCGATTATGTTTTGCTTTAGCATCCCCTTATTCCAAAAAAGAAGTCGCTGAGTATGGAAAGTTGGTGTAGTGATTAACTGTCATAAATGTTCTTGAAACCTCTTTTTCCTCCTCTGCGCAAGTCGGTGTGATAAATATGGCCTTTCAGGAGATGAAGTTTTGTTTTTGTTATTGAAGAGTCGGAGGGCAAATGCTGGAAGTTTATCTTTTAAATGGTCCAACAAAGTATATGATAAAACAGTCTTTCCTATTCTACTTAGATTTTTAGAGCAAGGAATCTGTAGGTATGGTGCGCAGTGTACTTCAGCACATTCCCAGGAAGAACTAGCAGAATGGCAGAAAAGATATGCTTCACGCTTGATAAAATTGAAACAGCAAAATGAGAATAAACAGCTCTCAGGCAGTTACATGGAAACCTTGATAGAAAAGTGGATGAATTCATTATCTCCTGAGAAAGTGGTGAGGAAAATAAACTGCATTTTTTTTTGTTGTTTGTTTGTTTTAAACGATGACCTTGTTTGAGTCTTGACTTTGTTTTGTGCTATTTTGGTTTATTTCCTTATCCTCTATATGAAGAACTTGATTCTGATAAAGTGTTTTTGTAGCAAAAGTAGACCCTTTGGCTAAAATAAAGAGCAGAACTAAGCCATTTGTTTGGAGATTTGCAGGTATTACGTTAATCTTCATTCAGGGAGTGTTTACTGCCATTTTGTTGTTATTAATTTTCTTATGTCTTGCCTAAGCTTTATTATATTTTGTTCTCATAAAATTAATATGTAAAAAATATCTTGCTTCGTAAACAGTTCCATCAACATCTTTACCGTTGATATTTATTTACCATGCCAAAAGTTTCTCTTTGTGCTTTTGGGACTAAAAATATAACATTAATTGCTCTCTATTTTCAGCTTAGTGAATGTATAGAAGGAGTAAAAGTAGAGCATAATCCTGATCTGTCGGTTACTGTCAACACCAAAAAATCTCACCAGACATGGACCTTTGCTCTTACTTGTAAGGTATGAATTTTGTGCTAATTAAAGAGTATAATTTTTTTTCGATTTTCTTAAGGCTTTTTTTGACCTTTAAATCTCTGTGTTAGAGCACTGAAAATGTTTTAATCTGAGTACATCTTAAGTAGGTTCTATATTGTGCTAAAGTGTATTTCTGTACTTTGTTCGTTAATGGTCTAATATTTTTAGATTTTGAGATAAAAGTCTTTGTAGATATTTAGATGTTTGCTAATTTATTAATTTGATAAAGAGGTCTTTGATATATTCTCTTCCAAAGTTGGAACATAAGATGGGGTTCATGGCTTATAATTAACTATTTAAAAATTGAATTGTTTAATCTGGCAGTTCTAAGATACTTAGACAGTAACAGCTTGGTTTTATATTTGATTTGATGAAGTCACAGATTCTGTAATTATGGGTTTTTAATATGAGACATTTTCTGCAGTGCCTCCCATCTTGAATATAATATTCAAAGTTTAAGAATGAAGCAGTCAAACTTTTTTGTGGAGATGTGCAGTGGAAAGTTTTGTGTACTTTTTGGTGGCATTTCTTCCACTGTATCGTCTGCATCTTGGGATGAAAAATCTGGGAACATTTAGCTTCGACCTTGAACCCAATCCAGTGCCTTCAGAGGTAACTGCACTCCTATGAAGACTTCCTACTTGAAGCTAGATAAAACTTTCTTAGGCCAAAGGTATAGAAAGTTGGAGGTCAGTGATCTAACAGGGTGGTATAGCTTTTGCCACAAAGAAAGATGAGGTTATCCTAGAAAGAGCAGGGAGGCTAGAGATGTAGCATAAATATATCATTTTTAAAAATTTCAGCTTTACTGAGTTAAAAATGACATCATACGTATATAATTTTAACAACTGATTTTTTTTTAACCATTCTCATTTTTTTCTTAAATGGCTTATGAGCACAATTTGTATTTTTAATATAATCTCTTAGAAGCATGGGAAAGTAAAAGTCCCTTATGGGAATATTTTCATTGAAGAGCCCAATTACAATTGGATTTTTCACCCCCTTGTACTCAATGAATTATTTTAACTTCCTTGTAGCCTGCAAGAATGCTGTATCGTGTAGCATTGCTTTATGATGCTCATCGTCCTCATTTTAGTATCATTGCAATATCTGCCGGAGATAGTACTACCCAGGTATCACAAGAAGTCCCAGAAAACTGTCAAGAATGGATAGGAGGAAAGATGGCCCAAAATGGATTAGATCATTACGTGTATAAAGTCGGGATAGCATTTAACACAGAAATATTTGGAACTTTTCGCCAAACCATAGTTTTCGACTTTGGATTGGAACCAGTACTCATGCAAAGAGTCATGATTGATGCGGCCTCTACAGAAGGTAAGATTTAGACTTTTTCCCTGATACGATGTATTAAAAGGCACTGTAATAGCAGCATTGAAAGATATGTATTGGCCCCTAAATATTCCATGGATAGAGAGGGAATAATAAGGAAAAATCCAAAGCAGTCGACTCATTTACTGTGTAATGGGATCAGAATGGTTCACATTATGCCCTGTTCTCTTTATATAGTCATCAGGCAAACTTGCTTGGAGCTTCCTCAAACTTGTATGAGGAGATGATCAGGTCTGTTTTGGTCTGCTAGCTTTGTTTTTAAAGTAAGATGATTTTAGCACAGTAAAACCTTTCCGTATTAATTTGGGTAGACTGTTATTTCAGTGGTGATCGTGAGTACATCTCCAATGTCTATTTCCGTGTCTGACTGAGTCTCCAGTTAACTTTGCTGACATTAGTACCGTTGAATGAAAAACCCTAAATATAAGATTTCATAAGTTGGTTTTGTACATTCACTAGTAAAGGAGACCATGGTGCCTTAATAGGATCTGCTCTTTGTTCCTGGGAAGAGGTCCCTGCTTTCAACATGTAAGCACCTTCAGAAAATGATAATTACTTTGTACGTTGTTACATTACTGCCTATTCCTAAGTTTTATGCCAAGATCCAGCAGGACAAGGAAAGGGCACATTTCCCTGCATTTCTTTGGCTCTTGGTTGGATTATAGGTGCTTTATTTTTTTTAATGAACACTAAGTATTTATTTAACAAACACTTCATGTGAAACTTGGCTGTTGTATTGACTGTAACTATATTGTGGAGGACGTTGCTCACTCTGTACCACCGTGTCCCATTTATGAGAACCTAGAACTTTTGTTCATGAGCAAAGGCTAGGGTTTTATTTTTTGGACACAGTGAACAAGTGGATCTAGTTCTGTCTCCTTTACTTTAGCTGCTGGTAAAGTTAAAGCAACATTTGGGCTCAGATCGAAGAATTAGGCATTACTTTCTAGTATGTGTGCTAATACTACCCAGACTTATTTAAACCTCACTTAAATGTTATTTTTTACTTACTTTGATTCCTTATACCCGTTTTTCTTCCGTTGTGTTCTGTTTTTTCATCTTCTCAGTACTCTTTGGAATCAGAATATGTTAATTCCTATAGCCAAATATATAGTTGATGAAATAAGAATATTTAATTTGTATTTGTTAGTATAGGAGTTCTTCGGCAATTTTTTTTCTGCAAAGAGCCAGATAGTCTTCTACTATTTTGCCTATTGCCAGGCAAATGGTGTCTTTTGCAACTACTCTGTTCTGCACTGTGATGATAAAGCACCTATAGGCAATCTGTAAGCAAATGGGCATGACTGTGTTCCAATAAAACTTTATTTTCAAAAACAACAGCAGGCTGGAGTTAACCTTGCATGCTGTGGTTTGCCTACCCCTGTACTAGTAAGTTGCTTTCAGGGACTAGAACTGGAGAACTACTAGGAAGCACCATTTTTCAATCATGAAGAGAGACCAACGCGCATTTCCCGCTTTTCTAGTGTACTCTCATAGGATGTTCTTGGCTTACATGTGGGTTTTGTTATAAAAGTTCACTTTTAGATGGGTGATTTGTAACTCATGATTCATTTTCCCATAGAAGGAAGTTTGTGTTGTCAAGAATCTGTATCTTGTTAATGAAAGTCTGTTTAGTTAATAATATAAAATGTTAACATGTTTGTATTAAAAAGTAAGAGAAAATGATACTATTAAGACAGATGAGGGAAGGAGGTGATGATGAGGATTTCAGGGCACACTCATGGGCTTGAGAGATTAAGGGTACTTTGACTACTTTTGCCTCAGGTATATGGTAGTTTTCTAGTTGGAGAAAGAGCAGTAAACAGACTTCAGAGTCAGGTAGAATTGGATTTGAATCTTGATTTTTCTCATTACCTGTGCGACCCTGGGCAGGGTACTTGACATTCCTGAACTTCATGTGGAAACCTCTGTAAAGTGGGGCTACAATTGTCTATCTTAGAGGATCATTGTGAGACCGAAAATAAGCCTTGTCTGGTCTCTGGCACAAGGTAGGCATTCAGTAAATGGTAGCTGTCGGGTTTTATCATGAGCCATGACTAGGATAATTCCTGGCTTACAAAGAGAATGAAGAAAGTAGGAAGAGAGAAGGAGAATTTTTTAGAAAAGGGAGGCCTGGGGTTAGGGTGCATGCAGAGGGGAGGGGCTGAGAAGCCTAAAGACCTGAGCCCTTAAAACCATGGCACCTGTGCATCTTGGCGAGAGAATGCCAAGAGAAGGTGGTGGAAGAGAAGTTGTTCAGGATGACCCATGTTTTGAGTGTGGTGACTGGAAGAAATAGTTTTATTTATTTGGTTTCTAATATATCGGTTTGAGAATATAATGAATTGGGGTGCCTGGGTGGCTCAGTCGGTTGAGTGTCTGCCTTCAGCTTGGGTCATGATCTTGGGGACCTGGGATCGAGTCCTGCATTGGGCTCCGTGCTCACTGGGGAGTCTGCTTCTGCCCCTCCTTTTGCCCCTCTCCGCACCTCCCTGCTTGTGCTCTCTGCTCTCTTGTGCTCTCTCTCTCTCAAATAAATAAAATATCAGAAAAAATATAATGAATTTTGTATTTCATTCAGATATGGTAGAAGGAATACAAAGATATCCTCCCATTTGGAACTAATACCATGCCTTACCCCTTTTTGTGATACTTTATATCCTTTTTTTAATGACCACTTTGCAGTTTGTTATCTTTGCTTATTTTTCTTCAAACAAAGTTTTACTTCTAAGTAGTTACGTTGTAGAAAATAATTGAAAACAATTAAGCATTTTCTTGAACTAATTTGGAAACAAAACAGTTTCCCATAGTGAAATTTGTTTTCCAGGGCCAGGAAGAATAATTATTACAAGAAGACAATTATATAGAATGTACAAAATGTATTTTCTGATAGGAGATTTTGAATATTATAAACAGAAGAACTTAAATTTCAGTTTAGGCAAGCTAGGTGACATTTGGCTGACTTTTTTGGGTCATTACTGACATTAGCTGACCTGTTGTGGTAATTTTTAGTTCTTTGGTGTTTTAGAAAGCACAGTCTAGAGCACAAGTGTGAGTGGGGGGAGGGGCAGAGGGAGAGGGAGAGAGGGAATCTCAAGCAGACTCCCTGCTGAGCGTGGAGCCCCATGGGGGCTTGATCTCACAACCCTGAGACCAGGACCTGAGCCAAAATCCAAGAGTTGGATGCTTAACCGACTCAGCCCCCCAGGTACCCCATTTTTTTTTTTTTTTTTTAAAGATTTTATTTATTTATTTATTTATTTGAGAGAGAGAGAGAGAAACAGCATGAGAGGGGATAGGGTCAGAGGGAGAAGCAGGCTCCCCGCCGAGCCGGGAGCCCGATGTGGGACTCGATCCCAGGACTCCAGGATCATGACCTGAGCCGAAGGCAGTCGCTTAACCAACTGAGCCACCCAGGCGCCCCCCAGGTACCCCATTTTTAAAAATATTATTTTCATGATATCTATTTCTTTACTTTTATTTATTTTTTTAATTTTAAGTAGGTTCCACACCCACCGTGGGGCTTGAACTCACCATCCTGAGATTAAGAGTCACATGCTCTACTGACTGAGCCAGCCAGGCACCCCTATTTTCATGATATCTAAAGCATCCAAACCTTTTCTGTTTGTAGGCCATGAGTGAATTTTTTTTCTTCTAGTTGTAAATGGCAGTTCTGCGAACTGTTCAGGAAATAGGTATAGCTTTAACTTTGCTTTTTTCAGTGCTTTCCCCTTGTTGGTGAGATTT
This sequence comes from Phoca vitulina, assembly GCF_004348235.1. NCBI lineage: Eukaryota > Metazoa > Chordata > Mammalia > Carnivora > Phocidae > Phoca > Phoca vitulina. The sequence continues at coordinate 3,957,545 of NW_022589744.1, forward strand.
AGGTTCAGCAAGACACACTGTATGCACCAAAGAATTGTTTTGGGTTAAAGATGTGACTCTCAAAAATGTGGCAAAAGAAGGAAGTTAGTGAGTTGTCCCCTTGCTTAGAAAACAAACTGCATCATACACTTTATCCCACGACTTTGAGTAATGGAAAATTTTTGCTTGGCAAAACTGATTTGGAATTCTGCTTTGAACATCTGGAAGTTACGTGTTGAAAATTAATCCTTATATTTAAATTTGAAAACTTGATAGTGTACATTTCCCTACTTTGAGTCTAGCAGTGTATGTTAACATTTACATTAAAATTTAGTACGACTCAAAAATTATCTCCAGATGCCAAAGTTGTTGGTAAATTAAGGGCAGGGTATATATAGATGTATCTATATCAATATCGATATAGATATTGATAGTATGAAAAGTCATAGAAAAATAGATTTTAAAAAATAGTATATTTGTCAGTAGAAGATAAATATTGTTGAGTAGAAGCATGTAAAAAGTAATGAGGTACTCCTGTGCTGCTGTTTTGCTGTTTTAACTTTTTATTGGCTTCTTTAAAAGATGGAAAATAGGGACAGACAATATGGGTAAGCCAAGCGATGCTAATCTTGTTTCTATGTAGCAGTTTTTGGGAAAGGAATGATATTGAAATGGATAGCTGAAATGATAGTTTGGGATTACTTTCAGATTTGTAATTTTATTGTTCCTTTGGGCAGTCCAGACTTGTAAAGGCACAACCAAAATGTGTCCTAAGGAAGAGTGTTTACCTGTGATTTTGGAATTGAGAATCATTTCATCTCATTCTCTTTAACTCCTAGATAAGTAGAGCTGTTTTGAATATATTCAGTATTTGGCACGCATTTATTTATTGCATGCTTCTTCTGCGTCCACCCTTGTGCTAGACGTGTAGAGCATTGGATTTTTTTTTTTCTCCTTACTTTTTCTTGTCTACTCTCTAGGTTCTGTTAAGGATAATTTTCAAGTCTGCTATATTATATTCTTCAAGATAAAGCAAACCGACCCTTTCGCTGCTTTGTTAGCATAGTAACTGTGTGGCTGAACAAGGAGGGCACTGCTGTTCTCGGTCAGCGGGACCAGGGAAGTTGGGAAGCATAGCTTGGGTCCGACTAGTCATTCCAACCTTGAATTCTGTTTGTGGCAGTAGCAGCTCTGCCCTTATGTTATCTTCAAAAAATTAGGTATATTCTAATTATCTTTAACTTTTTCTTGTGAATTTCTCTTAAAATATGTTTATAGCTTCTGCCTACCGCATCTCAGGGTAGCAGATCCTACAGGTTTATAATTTCTGTCTGATTTGCTTTGAGATTTATTATTGTTAGAGTTGGTTAAGAAGTCAGTGTTAAGCTCTTCCCTGTATGGTTTTAGGAGTATTGATCCTTAACCTATTCACTTTTCATCTTGGCAGAGTGTTTTTCATTTTAGCCTAATCTAGGTTGAAGAAGAGTACTTACTAAGGCTGAACTGGCTCAGCTCCCCGAGTAGCACACGCGTGTGGTTTAGACGTTAGCAGTTGCTACCATGTGCTGGGGGTGCAGCTGGAATGAGGCCCGGTAATAGTCATGTTCCCCATGGGGAACGTCCTCTCCCTCCTCTATTTGAAAAGGGTAAGCTCTTAAGGGGCGCCTGGGTGGCTCAGTCAGTTAAGCGTCCAACTCTTGATTTTGGCTCAGATCATGATCTCGGGGTCGTGGGATCGAGCCCTGCATCAGGCTCTGTGCTCAGCGGGGAGTCTGCTTAAGATTCTCTCTCTCCCTCGCCCCCTTCCCCTACTCTCTCTCTCTTCCTTTCCCTTTCCCTCTCTCTCTAAAATAAATAAATAAATCTTTAAGAAAAAAAATCTTTGAACAGGGACTCTTAAGACCTAACAACCTTTAAGGACTGGAAGTTAGGTGGATGTTTGAATAGGCTTAATAAGCTGCTTCTTATAAGTGAGAGGATTGGAGGCAGAAGCTTGTCTCAAGTTCAGATGAAGTAGGGAAAGAGAAGTAGCTCTGGCAAAATATGTCCTTAGTAGTCACTGGCCACAATTCATTTTTGATGTCTAAATTAATGACTGAGATTAGTAATTTGCAGACTTTCTGATGTTGGCACACATGGATGTTTTTTAAGATTCTTTTTTCTGTTCCCCGAACTCTCCCCTCTCCCATAGTATGTTTGTAGTCATTTAAAAAAATAAAATTTAACATTGTTTGGGAATTGTTTTGAAATTGTTGTTTATCTGCTGAAGACACTAATTTTAATAATTTCATAAAATCAGGGTGGGAATCATGGTACTGTCTAGATAAGATGAGAAAAACAAATAATGTTTCTCATGCCACTTTTCCCAGAAAGCCTGAGGACTTGTAGTCTAGAGTAGAATGACTGTATAATTTGCTTTGCATATTAAATAGGTGATAAAAAAATCTTTTTAAAAGGAAAGCTCTATTGTTTTAGGTTTCTTTCTTTCTTTCTTTCTTTTTTTTTAATTTGACAGAGAGACACACAGTGAGAGAGGGAACACAAGCAGGCGGAGTGGGAGAGGGAGAAGCAGGCTTCCTGCCGAGCAGGGAGCCCGATGCGGGGCTCGATCCCAGGACCCCGGGATCATGACCTGAGCCGAAGGCAGACGCTTAATGTCTGAGCCACCCAGGCGCCCCTCTTTTAGGTTTCTTATTATCCCAGTTACTTAAACATCAGTTAGAAATAATTAGTGACTTTTTAAAGAATGTGAACATAATCCTGATCTAGGCATAGTCTGATTCAATATCTTATTTAAAATAAAATTACGAAATATAATTGCCCTATCTCCAAATAATAGACATCCTTTAAGACATATTATAGTGATTCTTTGATAATATGTAGAGTTTAGTTTTTATTTTGAAAGAGCTGGTTATTTGGTTTGTCACTGTACTATTACTGTTTCTCTTGACTTTTGAATTAAGGAAAATAAATTTTTATGTACATCCTTGTTATTTTGATAATGATTATCATTTGATTTTTAGTGATGGTATAATCTCTTTTAGGAATGTTGGCATTTGTGTAATTTAAATACTTTTTGTAGCTATGATTTAACGAATGAAAGGGCAGGGCCCAATTTTAGGATGATTTAGGGAGAAAATGTGGTTAGTTTACTTTATGAAACTTCTACTTTTGAAGCTATTGCAAAAACAGACCATCCTCGTCTCATCCAGAGTATTGTAAGAATGCAGGCCATCTTTATAGCTTGATGAGTATAGTTGTATTTGTTTTACCCTTTGAGAAATAATAAAACTGGCATGTAGAAATACCTTTTCAAGGAGCAAAGGCAAGAAATTAGGTCCTTTACATTTGAATCTTTAATAAGATGTTAGGATAAACTGTTTTCTAGTGTTGAGAAATGTTTTTTGGGTGACTCTTAAATGTTTGTAATTTATATATAACATTTAAATGTCGGAAAATCTCTCACTAAGCAGTACTTGGCAATTATGCATTATTCTCTCATTGCAAAGGTAGTGCAGGGTAACTTATTTTTGTATTTTGAAGAATAGCTGATCTCCATTTAAACTTCTTATTATATCTTCCCAAAATTTAACCTGACTTGGTGAAGCCGTCTTTTCAATTTATGTTGTATTAAAACTGGATCTCAGCCTAATGAGTCAGTTAAGCAACTTTTTTCCCCCCTTTTGGTTAAGCTTCATATTTATAGGTATATGTATGCTCCACCCAAGAGAAAAGTAATGTGCACTGCAGATAGAGTGAGCCCACCCAGTGCTCAGAAATTATGTTACGATATATTTCACCCTGTGCTGATACTATGCTACATTTTTTTTCCAGAGATGTCAGAACTTGAACAGTCATTCATTTTGACATTGTGCCCTACTTACAGTCTAATTTAACTGAGGCTAAACTGGATTTTTCTGAAATGGCATTTGAATGGTACATCGTATCACATTTTAATGAGGAATTAGCAGTATTTTTACATGAGTATTTTCTAAAAGATTTTTGTTTGTCGTAAGTTGACTTTCAGAGAGTTTTGCTGCTTTCTGTGCTTTACAACAGAAGAGAAGACACAGTTTTCTGATCTCTTTCTGTAACGGGCAGGTACTGGTGGTAGGAGGAGAAAAGTGATTATCACCTGATAGATTTTATCTTATGAGGAATTTATCCTACAGTTCAGATTTCTTTTGACTGCGAGTTAACTTCTAAATGTTAATCTGTATTTTCAATATGTTAATAACTATTTTTGTTATGTTCTATCCTGATGAAAAAGGTGTTTTTTACATGGGCTCCTATTTATGTTATTTTGTTAAGCTAGACAAAAGATTTCTGATATGGGGAAGATTCTCTGTCAAATGGGTTTTTGTATTGTTTTATTTTTAAGAATTATTAGCTCTAGCATATAAAATGCTCCTACCAAAGTGTGTAATGTATTATTTGAGAATTTTAATGTTGTGTTCCTTTATAAATGTGTTTTTTGTTTCCATTTAGATCTTGAATACCTGATGCATGCAAAACAACAGCTAGTAACCACAGCTAAGCGTTGGGATTCTTCTTCTAAGACTATTATAGATTTTGAACCTAATGAAACTACTGATTTGGAGAAGAGCCTTCTTATCAGATACCAAATTCCTCTCTCTGCTGACCAGCTGTTTACCCAGTCCGTTTTAGACAAATCATTGACCAAGACCAACTATCAGTCACGGCTGCATGACCTTCTTTATATTGAGGAGATAGCCCAGTATAAAGAAGTTAGCAAGTAAGTTATTTTAGAAACACTTTGTTTAAAAACTCCCCTTTCGATGGTTATTTTTTATTTTTAAAATGGAGGTGTGCCTAGGTGAAGATAGGTAGTAAAGGTTGTTACTCAATAGCTGTTGTTCAGTGCTGTGTCCTGTTTGTCTCGGCCTCTCTAGTGCATAGTATATAGTTCATTTCCACAAGACTGCCATGTGCTAGGTGTGTAAATATGTGGTCCCCGTTGTACAGGAGGTTTCTCTTAATGGTAGTCAGAGTGAGTGCTCGATGAATATTGAATAAATGCACAAAAACTGAAAGAGACCACATATTTTGGAATGTAATTTTAAGAATGAAATGATTTGGGATGCCTGGGTGGCTCAGTCGGTTGGGCGTCTGCCTTTGGCTCAGGTAATAATCCCAAGGTCTTGGGATCAAGTCCTGCATCGGGCTCCTTGCTCAACTGGGAGTCTGCTTTTCCCTCTCTCTCTCTGCCCCTCCCCATGCTTGTGTGCTCACTCTCTCACGCTCTCTCTCAAACAAATAAAATATTAAAAAAAAAAAAAGAATGAGATGAATTAAATCTTCAGGAAAACTATTCGATAATAATAAAATACCTTTCTAGGGGCACCTGTGTGGCTCAGTTGTTGAGTGTCTGCCTTCAGCTTGGGTCATGATCCCAGGGTCCTGGGATCGAGCCCCACATTGGGCTCCCTGCTTGGTGGGAAGCCTGCTTCTCCCTCTCCCACTCCTAATGCTTGTGTTCCCTCTCTTGCTGTGTCTTTCTCTGTCAAATAAATAAATACAAATCTTAAAAAAAAACACAAAACCTTTCTAGTCACTTATAAATGCTTTAACATACTTTACATTTTATCCATATGCCACAGGTAAAGACCAAGAGTAAATACAAAAGCTTATTTGAGGGCTCCTGGTTGACTCAGTCAGTTAAGTGTCTGCCTTCGGCTCAGGTCATGATCCCGGGGTCCTGGGATCAAGCCCCACATCAGGCTCTCTGCTCAGCGGGGAGCCTGCTTCTCCCTCTCCACGGCTTGTGTTCTCTTGCTTGCTCACTCAAACTCTCTCTCCCAAATGAATACATAAATCTTAAAAACAAAACAAAACAAAACAATCACAAAAGCTTATTTGAGTCATTATAGGAAAAATAATCTTAGAAATGAAAATTTGGGGCACTGGGGTGGCTCAGTTGGTTAAGCGTCTGTCTCTTGATTTTGGCTCCGGTCATGATCTCGGGGCTGTAAGATCAAGCTCTGCATTGGGCTCCACATTCACTGTGGAGGCTGCTTGAGATGCTCTCCCTCTGCCCCCCACCTCTCTTGCACGTGTGCTGTCTCTCTCATAAATAAATAAAACAAATAAAGAAAGATTAAAAAAAATGAAAGTTTGAGTGAAGGAAGATATTAATGAAATCGTTGTTATATTTGGTAGTAGCATTCCACTTTTTAGATAAAATGGGAACAAGCCTTAAATACTGAACCATAGGGGCGCCTGGGTGGCTCAGTCGGTTAAGCGGCTGCCTTCGGCTCAGGTCATGATCCCAGGGTCCTGGGATTGAGCCCCGCGTTGGGCTCCTTCCTCAGCGGGGAGTCTGCTTCTCCCTCTCATTCTGCCTGCTGCTCTGCCTACTTGTGTTGTCTTTGTCAAATAAATAAATAAAATCTTCAAAAAAAAAAATACCGAACCATAGTTATGAGACATAAATACATTTTTTATAAGTAGTTTTCCCTTTAGATATAGCCTAAACAACCTATTTTTTCCTAAGGTATCTTTATTGATACCTTATCATTAATATTAGTAGATACTGAACACTCATTAAGGGATATATTCAGAAAAAGAAAAGTAAAAACTTAAACATACTTTGTGTTACTTTATTTATAGATTAAATATGATGTAGCTTTTGGAACATATCTAATTTCAAATTAAATGCTTGTAAGATTTACCAAGTTAGATAGAATATATTTTTCATTACTCTTTTAAGACTTCAAATTATGGCCATTGATGGTCTCTTAGAAGACTTTTATTAACTGTGTCCATATACAGTTCTAATGAAATAGTCACTTACTAAATAACAAGGACAAGGCAACCCTCTCGGCTCCCCTCCCTCCTTGGGAGCTTTGTACTTTCATTTTGCTATTGCTCAATAAACCTTGATTAAAAAAAATAACAAGGACAGTGGCTTGTATAATGTATATTCACATATTAATATGCATGTATGTTATTTACATGGTCATAGGTTCCTTTTCTTAGTAAAGAAAACATTGATAAAAAATCATAAATATTGGGATGAAATAGAGTTTAAAAGCTTACCAGAATCTTAAGAGACTATTTTGGAGTACCATAATAGAAATTCAGAAGAAATTATGTATTAACTCATATTTGTTTAAATGTAACAAATATTGTTTGTTCCGGTTTAAAAATCCTTCCATATACATTACCTCAGAACTTATAACTAAAGATCAATAAGCTTATGGATTATTACGTTAAAAATAATTTTTGAAAAATGGAAATTTGAGGTGTCTGGGTGGCTTAGTGGGTTAAGCATTGGACTCTTGATTTCAGCTCAGGTCATGATCTCAAAGGTTGTGAGATTGAGCCCCGTGTTGGGCTGTGTGCTGGGCATGGAGTCTGCTGGAGATTCTCTCTCTTTCTCTCCCTCTGCCCCCTCCCACTTGCTCTTGTGCTCTCTCCCTCTCTTAAGAAAAAAAAAAAAAAAGGAAATTTGAATAGATAAAAGAAAACCCTACAATATTGCGGAGGTCAGATACTGATCAAGAAACTAAATGGATGAAAGTTCACTCTAAGAGCACCTTGCAAGGGCTTTTTAAAGCCCATATAAGGGGCACCTAGGTGGCTCAGTCGGTTGAGCATTGACTCTTGGTTTTGGCCTGGGTCGTGGTCTCAGGGTCGTTGGGTAGAGCCCTGCATCGGGCTCTGTGCTGAGTGGAAACTGCTTGAGTTCTCTCTCTCTCTCTGCCCCTCCCCCTGCTAGCTCTCTCAAATAAATAAAAAAATCTTAAAAAAAAAGCCCATTTAAGAGGGGCTTGAAAATACCTGCAACATGAAATGAACATGGGTGGCAGACTAAGTTGGTATATTTCTGGAGGAGGGTTATTTGGCAATTTGTATTACAGGTCTTTAGAAGGTTTGAACCTTTTGGTGTAGTAATTCTACTTACGAGGAATCATCCTGAAGAAAGAATCAGAGGTGAAGTTAACGATGCCTGTAAACAAATGTCTTTCAAAGAGTAGTGAAGGAGAACTTAAGTAAATTATGATCTAGCCATATAATCCAGTGTTGTAGAACTACAGTTGTTCCCCCTTATCCGTGGTTTCACTTTCCGTGGTTTCAATTACCTGCCATCAACTGTGGTCCAGAAGCAAAAGATCCTTCTTGAGATCTATCATCAGAAGGTCAGTGATGGTTTGATGCTCCGTCACTATGCTTATGTCATTGACCTCACTTCATCTCATCACCCAGGCATTTTATCATCTCACATCATCACAAGAAAAAGTGTGAGTACAGTAAGATATTTTGAGAGACACCCCACATTCACATAGCTTTTTTTTTTTTTTACAGTATGTTGTTATAATTATTTTATTATTGTTGTTAATCTCTTGCACCTAATGTATAAAACTTTATCATCGGTATGTATAGTTAGGAAAAAACATAGTATAAGTAGGGTTTGGCACTATCCATGGTGCAGTCACTGGGGGTCCTTGGATCATATCCCATGCAGATAAGGGGGAACTTCTGTATTGAAATTATGTTCTTGAAGAATTTTCAAAACAGTAAAGATGCTGATGGTACAGTATAAAGGGGAGAATATGCTGGTTATGAAAGCATCCACTGCAATTCTAATTTTGTATGTGTGTATGTACATGCATATACATGGATATATTTGCATATAAAAATATTGGGAAGAGTTAAAGCATTATGTGTTCTGGTTGGTGAAATTATGACTAATTTTTATGTTTTTTTTGTTTATTAAAGATTTTATTTATTTGTCAGAGAGAGTGCGTGTGGGTGCGTGCGCCAGCACAAGGTGGGGGGGGTGGAGGGGCAGAAGGAGAGGGAGAAGCAGGCTCCCTGCTGAGTAGGGAGCCCAATGCAGGACCTGATCCCAGGACCCTGGGATCAAGACCTGACCTGAAGGCAGACGCTTAACTGACTGAGCCACCCAGGCATCCCTGATTTTTATGTCCTAATGTGGTTTTCTCTATTTTTGAAATGTTGTACAATGACCAGATATTACTATTGTAATAAGAAAAAGCAAACAAAGAAATAGAAAGGAAGTTAGAATATTATCAGTTGTAGCACTTGATGACCCAGGTGTAAAATTGCCCTTAGAGATATAAGAAAGATTGTAGTAAGACAGTGTATAGTAGGAATATCTGAGCTTTCTCTTTTTTTTAATCTTTAAAATAGTTATTGACTCAAATAGGGATATTTACAAATGGAATATAAGACTGTAGGATCACTTTTTATATGTTATTTATGCCAAGTACACAAGAGTTTGAAGGATCTTAAAGACAGAAATGAGAATTTATTGTCACATGTCTAATGTGACAAGTAGGTAGTTACTGTGTCAGAGAATTCTGAAAATTTTCAGTGATTCTCTCACCCAAAGGTAACCCCCTGGATGTAAAGGGTGGTAAATTACACTTCTGAATTTGACAGGCTTTTGTAAAATTTTGGGAAGTACAGGATAGAGTTTGTGCACATACCAAGAAGCAAATCCTCCTAGTTATTAGATGGAGTTCTCAGAGGGTGTCTGTTAGCAGATGGACAAGGGACAAATAACAGACATGAACTGAAGGATTTTGAAAAATTTTTGACAAAGTTTTATATACTACTTAAAAAAATTGTATTTTCTGTTTTTTCCTCCTTTCCCCTTTAAATTAGTATTTGTCTATATTTTAATGTTGCCTTGAATTTAATTCAACATTTGATTGTTAGTTCTTTAAGCACAAATACCGTGAAAGATATATTTAAAAACTGGATTTGAGGGGGCTCTGTATGCAGCTCTGTATGCAGCTACTAATCTATGCTGTAGTATAGGTATCAGCAAACTTTCTGTAAAGGTCCAGCAAGTAAATATTAAAGGCTTGGTGGACTTGATATAGTCTTTGTTGCATAGCTTTTTTGTTTTATCTTGTTTTATTTTTTGTTTTTGTAAAAACCATTCTTAGTTAAGGGCTATACAAAACAGGCTGAAGGTTGGATTTGGTCCTTGGGCCATGCTGTAGTGTGACATGCTCTAGTGTGACTGATTGGATCAACACCAGTCAGTCATCAAAGCAAACCCAAGTCACCATTAGAATGGTGAAGAATGTTTTGCTGTGGATTGAGACTCAATTTAAAGCCAGAAGACAATGGTTGGGTAAACGGAGTTGTCCCTCTAAATGACCTGGATGTGTATTGACAGTAATAATGTATTCTGTATGCACTGGAATGTGCCTCTTTGAGACATAGTCAGACTTAACCCATGATTAATAGAATATTTCCTAAGATCAAGAGAATGTATCAGTCATTTGTGAACTTTGACAATTTTTTTTTTTTAAAGATTTTATTTATTTATATTGACAGAGAGAGCGCGAGCATGAGCTGGGGTGGGGATAGAGGGGCAGAGGGAGAGGGAAAACAGGCTCCCCGCTGAGCAGAGAGCCCAACTTGGGGCTTGATCCCAGGACCCTGGGATGATGACCTGAGCCGAAGGCAGACGCTTAACTGACTGAGCCACCCAGGCGCCCCAGAACTTTGACAGTTGAAGGAGATTATTGCTAATCATTAAAGTAATATCAAGGTTCTTACATCTTTTTTTTTTTTTTTTTTTAAGATTTTTTATTTATTTATCTGAGAGAGAGGATGAGAGGAGAGAGAGAGCACATGAGAGGGGGGAGGGTCAGAGGGAGAAGCAGACTCCCTGCCGAGCAGGGAGCCCGATGCGGGACTCGATCCCGGGACTCCAGGATCATGACCTGAGCCGAAGGCAGTCGCCTAACCAACTGAGCCACCCAGGCGCCCCTAAGGTTCTTACATCTTAATTGTAAGGTTTGGATTATATTTTTACATGGTCACCTTTTAGCATTCCTTCCGTTAAAATGGGATTGAATGAAACCTCTCAAGATTAGACAAAATATATTTTGGCTTGAGTTTGGATGTAGTAATCAAGTTTATCTTTTTATTTTTTTACTTTAAAGAAAAGGGATGATTTTTCAAAGCGGTCCAGAAATTAAGATTTCTTTTTATGTTAAGTTTTAGTGTGAGATGTGTGGGGGTGGTAAGGATAATACTGCATTTCATTTAACTTTTAGAAAATGCTTCTGAGTTCTTTCAGGATTTAAAAAAAAAGAAGTATTTCTCTTGTCTTCAGCTACATGTTGATATGCATTCAATTATGATTCTGCCTTGAAGTGAAATCTATTTGATTCTTACATGCACATTTTCAAAAGAAATTGACTTTGGCTGAAGCTCTTGTGTCCATTAAACTGTGTAGTGGCAGGCATACTCAGTACTCAGGTCGTCATGGCTTCTCAGTGCTGACAGCTGACATGACAGACCTGGTGTGTGGAAGCACATTTCATCATTAAGATGGGTGAGGCAAGGCCTCTGTTGGGTATGCCTCAGTTCTGTTGCTCTGCCTCAGTAAACCCAGGTATTGGCTTATTACCTTGGTTGATTTCTGTTATCATTCATTTAGTCAGAAATTGTAGGAAGTGAAATTCTCTGTATAGCTTTGAAATTCTTTTAAAGTTACACTCAAGAGATATAACTATTGCTAAGATTGATAGAGCCATATTTCTTTCAGCTAAGTATGATATTAAATTGGTCAGAATTTGCTTGGCTGCTATTCTGCTCTTTCCCAAAAGGTTAGGAATTATGTAAGCTTTAAGGCTGATTTCAGAATGTGGCAAGCAATAATAGAAAGATGGTTTTTCTTTTTATTAGGAGATATCTTTGTTAATTGTAGGATAAATTTTTTATTCTAGGTATTTCTGAGTTACTAAATCTTAAAAATATGTATGTTGTTTTAAATACTTAAGAAATCTTACTAATGTAATTTAGTTTTAGGCTGTTAATCTTTTAGAAAATTAAAATTTACTAGCTTTAACTTATACCAGAAAGTCTATTATGTCTGTATCTTGAACATGTGATGTATCTTCTGGGGGAAAGCCGTATTTCTTAGTACTTTTATTTTCTAGTGCCTCTACCTCAAAAGTTTTGTTATAAGGTACAACTGAATGTCATAAGAGGATTCTCTTAATGCTTTAAGACTGAGGTGAACTTTTCATGCTTTCTAAATTATGATCAGGTGTTTTTTGGGATAGCAGATTCTAAAATAGATGTAATAGTAAAATTTTAATATATTACCTTAGTTGAGGAAATATTATACAATTTCTAGAATTTGTTAGGGAATAGTATAAAGTAGTTGAAATGGAAAAATATGTTGCCTGGAAAAAATCAGATTATTATGAAAATGTAAAAATAATTCAATGAACAAAATTTATTGAGTGTTCAAGGTGTTAGGTTTAAGAGTAGCCACTGCTGATTCTAAGGCAAACACTATATTTCTTTCTTCCTCAAAAGTTTGTAATCCATGAAACGAATATAACACTGTATGTTAACTAACTGGAATTAAAATAAAAACTTAGAAAAATGTTTGTTATCCACTAAGGGAGACAGACCTGTATATATAGGGTTATAATACAGTGTAATTAACACTGCAATGGAGGAATGCACAAGGGCCCCACGGGAGAGCATCTACCCCACATTAGTGGGGAGAAGGAGGATAGTCAAGTCAAGGAGGGAATCAAGTCGGCTTTTGGGAATAAGATGGTGTTTAAGCTGAATTTTTTTTTTTTTTAAGATTTTATTTATTTATCTGACAGAGAGCGACAAAGCGAGAGAGGGAACACAAGCAGTGGGAGTGGGAGAGGGAGAGGGAGAAGCAGACTCCCCGCTGTGCAGGGAGCCCGATGTGGGGCTCGATCCCAGGACTCTGGGATCATGACCTGAGCCAAAGGCAGACCCTTAACGACTGAGCCACCCCATGCACCCCTGAATTTTTTTTTTTAAGATTTTATTTACTTTATTTTTAATTTTTATTTTTTTAAAGATTTTATTTATTTATTTGATAGAGAGAGACACAGCGAGAGAGGGAACACAAGCAGGGGGAGTGGGAGAGGGAGAAGCAGGGAGCCCGATGCGGGGCTCGATCCCAGGACCCTGGGATCATGACCTGAGCCGAAGGCAGACGCTTAACGACTGAGCCACCCAGGCGCCCCAAGATTTTATTTACTTTAGAGAGAGAGTGTAAGAGAGCATGTATGTGTGCGCAGGTTGGGGGGTGGGCAGTGGGAAAGAATCTCAAGCAGACTCCCTGCTGAGCAGAGAGCCGGATGTGGGACTTGATCCCGGGACCCTGGGATCATGACTCACTAAGTTGGAGGCAGACCCTTAACCAACTGAGCCCCCCAGGTGCCCCCAGAGAGACCATTTCTGAATGAAGAATGCACTGTAAGAAATTTCTTTTCTGTCAGAAAACTTTTAATGACCCTAAATCTCATGTATGTGGAGTAAAGTAAAAATTTAACTGTATTTGAAAAAGCATGACTATGCCATGGGCTCCTGTTCTTTTTTAAAGCATATATTTTATTACAAAAAAGAAAAAGCAGGTGAACATAGATTATATGTAAACTGGGGAGTGTAGTATACTTTTATTTTCATTTTAAGACTGATTTTTATGTGAATCTTAGTGCATGTTCCAGTCTTTGAAGAGTCAAATGTAACTAGATAACATATAAACTGTATTTCTTCTTTTTTTTTTAAGATATTATTTATTTATTTGACAGAGAGAGACACAGCGAGAGACGGAACACAAGCAGGGGGAGTGGGAGAGGGAGAAGCAGGCTTCCCGCTGAGCAGGGAGCCCGATGCGGGGCTCGATCCCAGGACCCTGGGACCATGACCTGAGCCGAAGGCAGACGCTTAATGACTGAGCCACCCAGGCGCCCCCAAACTGTATTTCTTTAAATTATCATCCTACTTTCCTATTTTGGATCTAGTAAAATATGCACAGAGAATGAGAAAAATATAACGTGATTTTTAATAATTCCACACACATGGCAAATACTGCTGGAATTCATTTAATCCTCATTTGAGCCAGATCATTAAATATTAACTTTAGTATGTATTTATATATGTTTTTGGAGTTTAAGTGTTCTATTTTTAGGTTACTAATGGAACTTGTAAACCGTTATTATTTATTACATGCATAAGTAGCTATTCAGATATGTTATATTCCTTAAAGATTTCTGTAACAGTATTTCTCTATCCTTATACTTTTCTAACTTTATTTTTTTATTTTTTACTTTTCTAACTTTAAAGTATATAAATGGACATTCAACATTTTATTTTTTTATTTTTTATTTTTATTTTTATTTTTTTTTTAAAGATTTTATTTATTTGACAGAGAGAGCACAAGCAGACGGAGAGAGAGGGAGAAGCAGGTTCCCTGCTGAGCAAGGAGCCTGATGTGGGACTCGATCCCAGGACCCTGGGATCACGACCTGGGCCGAAGGCAGCCGCTCAACCGACTGAGCCACCCAGGCGTCCCTATTTTTTTATTTTTTAAAGATTTTATTTATTTGACAGAGAGAGAGACAGCGAGCGAGGGAACACCAGCAGGGGGAGTGGGAGAGGGAGAAGCAGGCTTCCCGCCGAGCAGGAAGCCCGATGTGGGGCTCGATCCCAGGACCCTGAGATCATGACCTGAGCTGAAGGCAGACGCTTAACGACTGAGCCACCCAGGCGCCCACATTCAACATTTTAATTTTTTTTTTTTTTTAAGATTTTATTCATTCATTTGAGAGAGAGAGAGGGAGAGAGAATGAGGGTGGGGGGGGGAGAGGCACAGGGAGATGGAGAAGCAGACTCCCTGCTGAGCAGGGAGCCTGATGCAGGACTCTATCCCAGGACCCTGAGATCATGGCCTGAACCGAAGGCAGATGCTTAACCAACTGAGCTACCTAGCACCCCTTAATACGGTGTTTTAATTAGATTTGTTTTCCTAATATTGTAAACAGATGTTTCCATTAAGGAATTTACAGTATTTAAAAAAAGTTTTGTTTTCTTTTTTCCTTAAGAATTTATAAGATATTCTTAGCATCGTATATACAAAAAGAAGATTTGAAAAGAAAACAGTTCAGTAGTCCTGTTAAAAAGTAGCCTTTTCCACAAATGGATATTTAGATTTTAAAAGAACTTAATTTTTTTCATTCACTTAATTTTAAATCTTAGGAAGAAAAAGTAGAAAATGTTCCCTTTCCTCTTTTACTGCTTTGTCTTCTCTCTCACAGCACTGTTTCAAGAATGGCAAAGGAGAGGGCTGTTCGTTAGTTTAAATCTTTCTTCCACGTCCTATTTCTTGCCCGTGTGGATCTTGATTCTCCTTACTTGTTCGACACACACATTCTCTCTCACACTCATGGGCACACACAGGAGTGGGTGCAAGTGAGTGCACCAGCCATTGACTGACTAGCTAGCGCTTAACTTCTCTTTCCGTAATTCCTGAATGGGATCTGTCTCAGTGTAGTCATGAACAAAAGTTTATTCTGGATGTTATTCGTTAACAGCATTGAAAGAAAAATTTCACAGTTTGAATCTTTTGGTAAGATGTACTTGGAAAGCCTCAGTTTAATGAAGGTCCGTTGTAGTTTCAACACTGCATTTCCTTCTGGCTTTAGGGGATTGTAAAGTTTTAATGGTCCCAGGGTGTGTTCAAGCAGACTTCTGTATTAATTAACCTGTAATAATATTTCATTTTATTAAAATATCATACTTAGCTTTATTTTAAATGTTCAGGTTTTATTTTTTTATTATTATTTAAAGATTTTTATTTATTTGAGAGAGAGAGCGAGCAAGGGAGAGAGCACAAGCTGGGGGGAGAGGGGGAGGGAGAAGCAGACTCCTCACTAAGCAGGGAGCCCCACTCAGGGCTCGACCCTAGGACCCTGGGATCATGACCCAGGCCGAAGGCAGCCGCTTTAACCGACTGAGCCACCCAGGCGCCCCTTAAATGTTCAGGTTTTAAAAATGTTTTCTTCAACTCAACTAAGTATATGCCTTTATGTAACTTGGGTGAGAGTTTATTGACTTAAAAAAAGTTTTTTTTTTTCCCGCTTGGATTAATGGCAGAAAGGTAATATATGGTTTGTAGCTCGATGGAGTGGAATTGATGAAGTTTTAATTTTCTGTATGTTTAAATTTGATTTATTTTGTTTTGCTCTTCTAGTTTTTTGTTTTTGATGTAAAACATTCAGACTCATTTTCTACTTTTGATTTAGGTTCAACCTTAAAGTGCAGTTGCAGATTCTGGCAAGTTTCATGCTCACTGGAGTTTCTGGAGGTGCAAAGTATGCTCAGAATGGACAACTTTTTGGTCGCTTTAAGCTTACTGAAACACTTTCTGAAGATACTTTGGCTGGACGGCTGGTGATGACCAAAGTCAATGCTGTTTATTTATTACCAGTCTCTAAAGAGAAGTTAGTACAGACCCAGGGAACCAAAGAGAAGGTTTATGAAGCTACTATTGAAGAAAAAACAAAAGAATATATATTTTTAAGGATATCCAGGGAATGCTGTGAAGAACTTAATCTTCG
The DNA here is from genome assembly GCF_004348235.1 of Phoca vitulina. NCBI lineage: Eukaryota > Metazoa > Chordata > Mammalia > Carnivora > Phocidae > Phoca > Phoca vitulina. The sequence continues at coordinate 3,973,936 of NW_022589744.1, forward strand.
GCCTGATTATGACACACAGGTGTGTTTTGAAGTGAGGCAACTCCATTATGGTTGTCTATATATCTTTGTTAGCTGATACAGTTCTGGTTTGGTTTTCTAGCTTCTGCTCTAACCAGAAGTGCAGTTGATTTTGAAGTGTTACAGAGGTGGGTGGAGAATTAGACCCCTGGTAACTCTCAGAGAAACCCAATTCGATAATTAAGTAACATCTACAATGTTCCAGTCTTATACGAGGCCAAACTTTCTGATTAGAATTTTAAATCAGCAATAGAAGAACAGATGAAAGGAAACTAAGCCACATCCAGGGACAGTTCTTATCTCAGGTTGTATCTGCTTGTGTTCTCCTCTCTTTATGGTTTCTTAGGTGAACTGTGTGTTCACTCTGCCATATTTAACTGGAAAGCCAATCTTCTTTAAAATTTTATTTATTTTTCTTTTTAAACATAAAATTTGGTGATTATTATTTATTCATAGTAAATTGATACAGTGTCCTAGGCCTGGTTTTTATCACTCAAGAGATGATATTTCACAGATGTTAGTTGATTTTATCAAGTATATTATTCATAGGAATATGGTGGAACCAGATAACCTTGATTTAGATATTAAGTGATTCACAAGTACTTCATTTTCTTTAGATGTCAAATGAGGTTAATAATGATACATATATCATTGGTACTAGTAAATGAGGTAATTTATGTAAAGTGCATATTACAATGCCTGACAGTAAGTAAACAAAGCAAATATTAGCCATAATAATTCTTATTAAAACAGCATTGCACTTAAAAGAATCTCTAAACTTGGCTTCCCAAAAGGTTATCTCCGCAAAAATTTTTAGCAAGCTGTAAGCATTGATGTTTGCATTCATGCATTTTAAAAAAAAATTTTATTTTGTGTTTCAGGTTGAACTTCAGTTTCAATTAAATCGATTACCCCTCTGTGAAATGCATTATGCGCTAGACAGGATCAAGGACAATGGGGTTTTGTTTCCAGACACCACTATGACTCCAACCATACCTTGGAGTCCCAACAGGTACAGAAAAGGAGATGTCTCACTAAAGGAAGTTGTGTTAATGTGAAATTGAATAACGCTAATATAGTTTTTTAAGCAGATTTGCCATACTCTCCAGGAGCCATGTGTTAGTGGAGAAAGGAGAATGAAAGAGCCCTTAAAAGGAAACATTTGAGGTTCATCATGTACTTTCTTTACTTGTCTTCAGAGTCTAAATGAGTTCTATTGCTTTTCTCAACAGCCTTAATTTGATAGAATGCCAAGCGATTCAGGAATATTTCTGAGTATAAGTTGAGTGGGAAAATTAGGACCTTTTAATGTGGTTCAAACAGTTCATTTAAAATGATTTTTGAATATAGAAGACGTTTTTTATAATTTTGGAAAATGGAAAAAGAATCATAGAAGATAGTATTTCAGAAACTGCTCTCAGGTTAATGGTTGTATAAATATTTTCCTGCTTAAATTCACTTTGGTACATATTCGTGTCTTTATAAAGATACTTCTGATTTGTTTCCAGACTAACCGTGAAGGCTGTATGACTGCATCTTTCTTGTCATCCTTTTCCCAGAGTTTTTATCTTCTTGGCCCCTGCTGCTGCCCTGCTCATTGCACCTTTTCTTTCTTTCTTTTTTAATCTCAGTGGCTCTACACAATAGAAGGTTATTTATTTATCACTCGTGTCAATCCAGTCATGGTCGGGTGGCCCTACTCCACCACTGATGGAGGCCCTGGTATCTTCAGTAAGTGGTTTCCATGGTTTCACCCTGTGTGTTGACATCCAGCTGGCAGGCAGGGGAAGAATGAGCACAGGGGATCACGTAGGAAAGTTTTATGGGCCAGGCCTAGAAGTGGCAAATTCTCTTCCCCTCACATTCCATTTCTTTCGGTTCTAAAAACAGAACAAAGCACAAGACGCCTTAAACAGAAAACCCAAATCATTTCTCCTTAATTTCGCTTACCCTTACTTTTTCCCATTCTTCTTTTTATTACCAAAATTCTCAAGCAGGAGTAGTTTATGTATTTCTGCTGTTCTTTATACTCATCCTGTGATCTCCGTTTTCTACTTCCTCACTCTCCTGAAAGTAATCAGTGATCTACTAATTGTAAAACTCCAGTCTTCTCAGTTCCCATTTGATTCACCTTCTCTGCACCCTTTCCCCTCCTTCCGTTCTTACAGCCAGTGTGTAATTTAGAGCTGGACTATGTAAGGAGCCTTCTAGTCGGTCTTCTGTCCTGCAGTGTGTATCTCTGTTCTCTCGTCCATCCCACATATTTCTTCCACAGTTAGTTTGCTAAAATAATCATTTCGTTTCAGTGGTTACAAATCTCTGATGGCGTCTCCTTGATATGTGGATAGTCTGAGCAGCTGAACACCAACCTCTTGTTACATAGTTCCATTGACAGGGCTTCCAACAGTAGCTTCAGATTTATTTTTTTCTACTTGACACCCCCCCCTTTCCCTCTAAATCCCCATGCTTTAGCCATATTGAATTACCTTGAAGTTTCTTTAGTTGGCCGTACACTTAATTTCTTACAAATTTTTTAAAAATTGTAAAATTTACATAACACAAAACTGACCTCTAAACTTTTTTTTTTTAAGATTTTATTTATTTATTTGAGAGAGAGAGAGAGCATGAGAGAGGGGAGGTCAGAGGGAGAAGCAGACTCCCTGCTGAGCAGGCAGCTCGATGTGGGACTCGATCCCGGGACTCCAGGATCATGACCTGAGCCGAAGGCAGTCGCTTAACCAACTGAGCCACCCAGGCGCCCTAAACTATTTTTAAGTATATAGTTCAGTAGTGTTTTTACATTGTCAGGCAGTCAGTCTCCAGAGCATTCTCGTCTTGCAAAACTGAGACTTTCTACCCATTAAACTCAGAGTTTCCTCCTCCACCATTTTTATCTGTAAATGATTTTCTCTCCCTGAAATAATCTTTGCTCAATATTGATCTGTTGATCCCCTGTCCTTTAAGATTCAGTCCAGCTCAAGTGCTCTCCTTCAAGGAGAGAAACCTGACCCTACCATTTTCATTATTCCAACAAAAATTTCTTGAGTACCTGCTGTGTGCTAGATTCAGTTAGTTTTGTGCTTTCAAGCACAATTTCTCTCAAATTAATTTTTGTCACTTGCATACATTTCTCCTGTTTTCTTTTTTTTTTTTTTTTGATTTTTTTAAAGATTTTATTTATTTATTTGACAGAGAGATAGAAAGCACAAGTAGAGTGGCAGGCAGAGGGAGAGGGAGAAGAAGGCTCCCTGCTGAGCGGGGAGCCGGACCCAGGGCTCGATCCCAGGACCCTGGGACCATGACCTGAGCCGAAGGCAGCCGCTCAACCGACTGAGCCACCCAGGCGCCCCTCCTGTTTTCATTGTACTCTGAGGTCTTTGAAGGAAGAGACTGTGTTTCATTTATCAGTAAATCCTCAACAGGGCCTTACACATTATTAATGTATGATATATTTAACTTACTGAGTTTCAAGTTTAAAGAAGGAAATTAGGGTTTCAAATGTGAGGGCATACCAGTAAACTTCTAGGCATGTATTTGATATGTTTACTTCTGAAAATTATATTGTCTATAACTGTTATTCAAGCACCACTGACTGCAAGTGTGAACTGCAAAAGTAACTAAGAAAGTGTCAGCATCAGAAAACTTCTGAGCAGGAAGAGATTCCGTACACTGTAATTTAAATAGTAATCAAAAGGTGTCTGAGTGGAGGAATATACTGAGAAACCATTAGCCATATAAAATCTTTTCTGGGATAAGGTAGAATATAGATAGATAAATGAAGTTGAGAAATTATTCTCACGCATGTGGTCTGTAAATTAATTATAAAAATGCATTAGACCAGGGGAAAAAAGGACTTTGAATTAATGTGGTTCAGGGTTTAAGTAATTTTTATTCAAAATGAGCTTGAAGAGACTATATTATTTTAAACTGTGAAACTCGAGATGGGTCTTACTGGCGTATGTATTGTAAGTCCTCTTCCCCTTATTGGGCAGGTGGTACACTAAAGACAGCTGTGCTCATTGGCCTTCCTCATTCATGCCCGGAAACTGTAGAGGTGATCAGCAGTGATGGTTTCTGATCTCCTCTGAAGCACTTATTTATACTAAAGCAGTTGATAAGTAGAGTGGCCTATATAAATAAAGAGATCTTGTATTTTAGAGCTATACCTATGAATTCGTCATGAATGTCTTAGATTTATACTTTTATATATAACTTATTATTGGTCTCATTTATAAGTTCATTGAAGTCACCACATTTGAAGAATTAGAAGGTGTTTTTAAAACTTCCGTTTATTTGTTTTTGAAAGTGTGTATTGGTCAAGTAATAAGTCGTTTTTCTGAAATCCTCAGTGAACGTAGTAATAGAAACTAACGTTAATCGAGCACTTATTGCTCAGTTATTTTTCTAAACAGCTTGCATGTATTATCTCATTTGCTCTTAGAATGACCACCTGATGCACATGTCGTTATGTCCATGTATAGATACAGGAGCCCTTGGGGTCAGGTATGGATGCAAGTAACAGTTTACTGAACTAACTGTGGCTTAAACAAGTAGAGATAGAAGCCCAGGGGTTAGGTGGTCTAGGACTTGCAAGGGCTCCGCAGTACCATCCAGGACTGAGGTCTCCCCTCCTCTCCACCTTAGAGCATGCTGGTTTTCTTCTTGATGTCTGTTACCTCTTGATTCTAAGATGGAGTTTTGTTTACCAGGATCTCCTTCCAGCCAGGTGAAGGAGGAAGGCAGAGGAGCAAGAAGGGCTTTCTCCTAGTGAGGCTTTGTTTGTGTTTTATTGAGTAACAGAAGCCCTTGTGAGGGACCTCTTCCTATAAGCTCATTGACCAGAGTTGGAGCTCCGGCAGAGGAGGGTGAGAAACGGAGTGTTTTAGCTGTCTAGGCTCAGTAGTAGAGGAAGGCAGAGGAGATGCCATGAGTGGTTTGAGGTAACTGTTCCACAGTTCTCCACATATATTAGATCTGGATTTAGTGATTACCTAAAGTAATTTCCTCTTTTACAGAAAATGGAATATTGCTAGGTACTGGCAGAATTATGAGTAAATAAGCTGTTTAATGATGAGAGATTCTTTGAACTAAAAAGTTTGAGCTTTAGTGAATGGTTTCCAGGAAATTTGTGCCACTGGTCAGAGTTCTTTTGTTTTTTACTTAAAAATTTTAAGTTTCAAAAAAAAATAAGAATTGGCATGTTTATATAGTCAAAGTTTATTTTCTATAGTTTTACATTTCCTCAGAGACTTTCATTTGTTTGAAATTATCTGTCCGAATATAGCATTAGCTATAATTTTTAAAAACTGAAAGTATTAAGATTTTCCATGAATAACTAGTTTCCGATTACTGTAGAGTACAGCCGCTGAGAGATGGAATTTTCCTGTCTAAACCACATTCTCGTCTTGCAGGATTATTTTGTAGGCACTTTGAATGTAAATTTTCTAAGCATCTCTTTACACACCCTTCCTATTTTGGTTCACATCCCTATCATTTTTACCATACTTGTTGCAATATTTAGTATTTTAATTGTAGTTGTGGGAAAGAATGCCGGTGATTCTCCACTTGGTTTGATCCCATGTAGCATCTGCTGTCCATTTAAATCTTCGAAACTTAGCCAAGTCATAGAAGGGACACTCGTAAGGATAGATCCCACTGCAGCAACCATTTGTGCTACTATGACAGGTGTTATAGGACATATGTACATTATGTGTATGGCGGACAATATTAGAAAACATTTCATATTGTTTGGCCTTTGATACTTTTTTTTTTTTTAAGATTTTATTTATTTTTCAACAGAGAGAGAGAGACAGCGAGAGAGGGAACACAAGCAGGGGGAGTGGGAGCGGGAGAAGAGAAGCAGGCTTCCCGCGGAGCAGGGAGCCTGATGCGGGGCTCGATCCCAGGACCCTGGGATCATGACCAGAGCCAAAGCCAGATGCTTAACGACTGAGCCATCCAGGCACCCCTGATACTTTTTTTTTTTTTAATTTAATTTAATTTAATTTTTTTATTTTTTTTAAGATTTTATTTATTTATTTGAGAGAGAGAGAGTGAGAGAGAGCATGAGAGGGGAGAGGGTCAGAGGGAGAAGCAGACTCCCCACTGAGTGGGGAGTCCGATGTGGGACTCGATCCTGGGACTCCAGGATCATGATCTGAGCTGAAGGCAGTCGCTTAACCAACTGAGCCACCCAGGCGCCCCCTTTTTTTTTTAAAAAGATTTTATTTAGGGGCACCTGGGTGGCTCAGTCATTAAGCGTCTGCCTTCGGCTCAGGTCATGATCCCAGGGTCCTGGGATCGAGCCCTGCATCGGGCTCCCTGCTCCGCGGGAATCCTGCTTCTCCCTCTCCCACTCCCCCTGCTTGTGTTCCCTCTCTCACTGTGTCTCTTTCTGTCAAATAAATAAAATCTTAAAAAAAAAAAAAAGATTTTATTTATTTATAATTTGAGAGAGAGAGAGACAGAGATAGCAACAGAGATAGTGAAAGAGATCACGAGCAGGGAGGAGAGGGAGATGCGGGCTCTCCTCTGAGCAGGGAGCCTGCCTTGGGGCTTGATCCCAGGACCCTGGGATCATGACCTGAGCTGAAGGCAGATGCTTAACCGACTGAGCCATGCAGGCACCTGCCCCTCTTTGATACCTTTAAAAAAAACCAAACTGCTATTTTCTGACTTAAGAACTTTGTAAAGGTTTAATATCTCTTAACCAGGAACATACAGGTTTTTTCTTTGCCTCTTGTTTTAAACTTCACTAAAGAGAGCTTCAGTGGCCTAGAATTTGAAATTCGGTTTGTCTCCCTTTTGCATTTTACTTGCTGTGCAAAGAAACTAATACTTCTTTATTACCCGAAAAAAAGTTTTCTGATCCTTTTATGTAACAGAGGGATATTAAATTTTTGAGACATTGCCATTACTATTTATAGACTTGGTAGCAGCTAGACTAGAAGTGTGTGTGCTTTCTTTAGTTATCAAAATCTTTTTTGAGGGGCGCCTGGGTGGCTCAGTTGTTAAGCGTCTGCCTTGGCTCAGGTCATGATCCCCGGGTCCTGGGATCGAGCCCCACATCCGGCTCTCTGCATGGCGGGAAGCCTGCTTCTCCCTCTCCCATTCCCCCTGCTTGTGTTCCCTGTCTCGCTGTGTCTCTCTCTGTCAAATAAATAAATAAAATCTTAAAAAAAATCTTTTTTTGCACTTGGAATAGGACAAAGTAATTAAAGTGAGTTTTGATTAACATAGTGAAGCACCCTGCACCGACTCTCTTGGGTAGTTTTCTGAAGAGAAGTTTTAGAATAAGCATTTGTTTTTGTAGATGCTCTGCTTCTTCAGTATTTTTAATGGTTCAGTAAAATTTAGGATTCTCTCATGTTGTGTTTTGTTTATTTATAAGGTGCATGTGTTTAAAATAAATTTTTATTTTCTGTAGACAGTGGGATGAGCAGTTGGATCCTCGGCTAAATGCAAAACAGAAAGAGGCTGTTCTGGCCATTACAACTCCACTTTCAATACAGCTGCCTCCTGTTCTCATCATTGGACCCTATGGGACAGGCAAAACATTCACTCTAGCTCAGGCCGTCAAGCACATACTCCAGCAGCAGGAGACGAGGTGAGATGGTGGTATGTGTGCTCCGATTTCATCATTAGGGCACAAGGCCTCTGTCCTTATTGTGAGTACAAAGCTAAGGCTAGCAAGACCACTTTAATTCAGCTTGGGGGGGAAAAAAAAAGACACACACCAAAACCCCAAAGGACTAAAATTTGAATTCTTTTAAAACATACTGTTTTTAAAAACTGGCAGTGTAGAGAATGATACCTTTTAAATAGCCATCAAAATTCCAAGTCTGCAAAAGGAATTGTGATATATGTTATAGCCAAAAGAGTTGGGTGTGTAAAAAATGTTCTGTGTGATAGATTTAAAAAGAATTTGGGGGAACTTGTTTCCTTTACAGCTTAAAGAGTAATGGTTTCCTGAAAACATCATTGAGTAATATGTTGGAGATTGCTGAGCAGGTTGAGGGAAATGTATGATATTAAGATGGCCACTGCTTTTGTTTGGTATTATACTGCTTGAGTAGTTTTGTGTTTTATCATTCTTTTTATTTGCACCATTTATTTCAGCAGGATCCTCATTTGCACCCATTCTAATAGTGCTGCTGACCTCTACATAAAGGATTATTTACATCCATATGTAGAAGCAGGCAATCCCCAGGCAAGACCTCTCAGGTATTTTTTAAGGCTTATTATGTATCTGTATCATACTTTATTATTCTTAAGAAAAGGTGTCTGTAAAGATTTTAGTAACTTGAAGAACGCAAAATCTTTAACTGTATGTTGGCATTTGGAGGTGATGCCTTTTGAAGCAGTCATTTAAAATTAAGGAAAAATTTAAAAATCTTTGACCACATTCATTTCTTAAACATTAAGTAAAGAGAAAGACATCCTTTTTTAAGTTTTGTATGTAAAAATGTTGTTGCAATCTGAGCAAATTTTGATGTGTACCTCTAAAAGATACTATGATGAAATAATATAAATATGATTTATTTAAATCAAATTTAATTAAAATTCCAGCATATTTTGCATGGCAGAGTAGTCATGCAGTAGATATAAAATTTTGACTGTGATCATGCAGGTAATTTCATAGAAGCTACACTTTAGAGAAGCATGAAATATTGATATGATTTCTGCAACAAAATGTATTTGACTGGTATTTAAAACTTCTTGCAGTCATTTAAGAAACAAAGTGTCAAAAGTTTACGTTGATATAGAAAGGTCGTCTTAAATGTATATGGATATGAAATGTACTTAAATACGGATTGTGGGGGAATAAAATCCTTTTCTTCAGAAAACAATAAAGAATCATTAAATGGTTGTTTATACACCATTTGCTTTCATTGTTATATGAATTAATGTTTAGTTTTGCCATTTTACAAACTAATAATGTCATGCCCTGTGTTGTTCGAATACAATTATTGCTTACAAATTAATTTCTAACCACACTTTTGAATCATAATCCACTAACTTTTTATTTCTAGTTGAGTCCAGGCATGGAAAAATGAGATTATGCTATTTAATTCTTAATAACCACAACCAAAGCCATTTGAATGATTTTACAATTGCATTAAAAAGAACAAAAGAGAAAAAGGTGGTGTGGCCTGCTAACACAGGTTTTTATGCCATACTTTGTTTTCACTCTGGAAGATAAATTAGAGCAGAAATAATTGTTTTAAGTAGAATCCAGTTGTATTTAATAAGAAAATATCACATATATACAATCACTATAAATGAAAATGTGGTATTTATCACTGGATAAGTTCATCAGTAACTAGTTTGCTTCAGATTCTAATCTTTTTTAGTCATAAGTAAAAGCTCAGTAGCTAGTAGCAGTGTTGCTATGAGTGTTCTTACTTTAATGGAGGTGTTTCGTTTGCTTTTATTGTTGGTGTGTGTGTTTATGTTTGTATATGTGTGTGGTATGTAGGAACTGTGACAGCCTCAATTGTCATGGTGTGCTTGGGCTTGGAAGCAATGAAGTAAAGCCCCCTCACATCTTGATTGACCTAGGATAGGTCATTTGTTATTTGGGCCTGAAGAACTGTTGTTGATTCACATCTACCATGTGACTAGCATTATGTTTAACTTTTCCCACGTAAAATTATGTTTTGAAGGTTATAATCCAACAGGTAGTGCGTCTAAATGTGTAGAATAAGAAGTTATGTCTCAGTAGGGTATATGTGTAGTTGTAGTGGCCCAGATATAGAAACTTGCTCTTTAGCAGAAAATCTCACCTCTCCGTAAGTCTTAAGAGTGGTTCAGTCAGAAAGCTGGAAAAGTATTTAAATATAAATTTCTAGTTATTTCATTTAGTAAATAGAATAAAATAAGAAGAGGCTTGACTTTTACTAAATCTTTTCTTTTTGTGGTCCTATATTTTCACCATGGTTTTTCTCTTTGGGAATGGTGTTAACTTGTAAATGTATTTCCTAGGAGGATAGTGCACTGAATTATTAAAATTTATTAGTACCATCTGTACTCAGACTAATTTGTAATTATCCTGATGGACAACAAACATGAGAGGTATGGGAGATGGGATAGAGGAAATTAGCATGGCTGAGCACTCTGGGGAGAGCTTGATCTGTCCCAGGATACAGGGGAAAGAACACAAGGGGGCACTAAGTATCTGCGTGTGACTTTGAAGATGTGCTGTCTCTGTGGTGTACGACGGTTGAAGAGTTTGCCTTCTGCTTAGTGTAGTCTAGAGTGGGCCATAGTAAATGCCATAAAGTGTGAAAATGGTCATAAACGTTAAATAGTTTAATACAGTACATATGTTCAAATATACACACTTATGGTTGAAATGTATAAAATTCTATTACTTGCCAGGAGTTGAGCTTAAAATATTTGGGGATGGAGGTTTTAGAAACCATTTTAGATTATATTTCGTTATTTCATTTAAATTAAATATTTCATTTAAATAACCTTAAGACGGACTAGAGAGGAAAACACAGTTTCTGTGTGTGGTTCTGAAGATCGGTATCTGGTTCTGGCAGACTTATTACTTAGTAGATAGAGGTTATCTATGGAGAGAGTGTATATTTATTGCTTTCTGGGCAAATAGAAGGTATTTGTTGTTTTATACAGATCTTCAGAGTAATAGATTTTATTCTGGGATCAGGTCTTTCTGATTCTGTAGTATCTTGTGTAATAACATTTTGGGGGGTTTATTTTATATGAATTCAATACATGAATAAAATTTCAGGCAATCTCCTACTCTAACAATCATAATTCATGTGGGATCTGTGGATGGTTTGTTCCTAGAAATATGTAAATTACTTAATTGGTGTCACATTTCATACTATGAGCTTGAAGGTGACACTTGTCACTATTCTGCAGTTTTTGAAAAATGTTGGTTGTGTTTTAAATAATCTTGTAGACAGTGTCTACCTTAAATGTTGCACAAAATGAAAGCACCAAGAAAATATTTAAACTTTTTGAAGTCAGCACCAGAATATTGTACTTCTAAGGAGATATAGGCTTAACAATCAAACTTTTTCTTTTTAGTAGCTTCAACTTGAGGTGGTTTTCCAAGGTAATTGCAAAAAAAGTCAGTAGTGAGACTTAGAACTTCAAGTTTTATTTTTCCTTTGAGGGCGAAGTGGTGCTTGGCATTAGTATTGATGAGTAATTTGAAAAACCATTTTTCCAGTTTTACAATGAAATTTTCATTTAGGAAAGTATGGAAAATATAGAAAAGAACAAGGAGGAAAATAAAATTATCTGTAATCTCAGCACACAGCGATAAATACTACTAACATTTTGGAGTTTAGTTTCTAGTAATTTCTGTGTTTAAATGCACATATTTTAGTTAATATTAATGGAATCATAATTTTAAATGATTTTTTTCAGATAATTTGTAAAATGAGAGTTTTCATTTACATAAAAGTAAATTCCGCTTTGCTGATCTAATTATTTTTTATTAAAACCTAAAACATGTTGTTTAACCTTTTTGTATCTATTTATTTATTTAAAAGATTTTATTTATTTGTGAGAGAGAGCGAGCATGAGCGGGGGGAGGAATAGGGGAAGAGGGAGAAGCAGGCTCTCTGCTGAGCAGGGAGCCCGATGCAGCCCCCAGGATCATGACCCAAGCCGAAGGCAGGCGCTTAACTGACCGAGCCACCCAGGCACCCCCATTTTTGCATCTTTTAGAAGTGATATTGGTTACTTTTACCAAGTTTACAGTCCTTCCTATCAGAGTAATGCTTTTAAAATATATTTCTTTACTTTTCTAATTTATATATATATATTTTTGCTTCCCTTAAAAGTAATAACCAGTTTTTAAGTGTATCATGAAAGGTGAGAATACATTTTAGAAGATCATTAGATTAGGTTTTGTGCATATTACATTTGAGCTGCCTTTTAAATATCCTAAAGGAGACAAATGTTAAATAAAAAGTTGATATGCATTCTGGAGATGAGGTCTTGGCTGGAGAGAGAAAAATGTGTTAGTCACTAGAGTACTGGTGGTGATTGAAGTCATGAGCCTGGCTGAGATGGGCAGGGAGAGAATAGGGCCCGAGAAGAGGAGTGTGATGAGTAAGCCTAGGAGAATTCTAACCTAGGGAGGAAGAACGAAGGCAAGGAGAGGTTGAGTCATGGAAGCTGAGGGCAGAGAGTGTTGCAAGGAGGGAACAGCCACAGGGCTGGATGCTGCTAATAGTCAAGTACTGTGATGGGCCTGGAGAATATCCAAAAGAGTTAGTAACATGGACGTTTGTATCCCTTCATCGGACCCCACGCTCTCCTGAGTTCTTTTTTACTTCTTTGATTGCTTCTTGCCAGTTTTCTTTACTGTTTCCCCTTCTTTTCCCTGCCTCTAAATGTTGGGGTAACCATCGGTCATTCTCCCAACTAGTTTCTTTTTTATCTACACTTACTCTCCAGCTGCTCTCATCTAGTCCCGAGGCTTAAATATTATCCCAATTGTGTATTTCTTGTCCCAGACATTCTCCTGAACTTCAGACTTATACATCCCCCTGCTTATTGACTATCCCTACATGGATGTCTGCTACTGAATTTGTCCACGACTGAATTCTGTTCTCACTTCAAATCTGTTCTTCACTTTGACCATCTTTGTAAACACCACTGTCGTTCATCTAGTTTCAAAGGCACAGAATCATCCTTCTTTTAAATTGCACATCTGGTTCACTAAATCCCGTCAGCATTACTCTCAAAATGTGTAGTGAATCCAACCATTTTCACATCTTTCCTGTTACCACCCTGGTCCAAGCTGTCATTTTTTTCTTGTCCAGACCCTTACAACAACCTCCTAGCTGGTCTCCCTGTTTCCCTCCCCTGCCCCTGCCTCTGTTCCAGTCGGTGGTGTGTTGCAGCCAGCTTGTAGTGGCTTGTGAGAACCAATCATGTACATGTCTTCCCAAGTTCATGTTTGGTGACATCATGTTGGTAGCTTGAAATTGGCCATGGTAGTGGATTTTATACCACAGAAGTCAGCAAACACTACGGATCAGCTCCACCCCTACCCTCCAAGCTGGTTGTGCAACATTTACCAGCACACCACTGTCCAGCCCTCCCCCTCCCAGCTCCCCAAACTATATATTCTTACCAGAGAAAGAGTGGTCCTTTACCAACATAAGTCAGATCATGTGACTGCCCTGTCAGAACTCTTTGATAGCTTTCCATTAAAATCAGAGTAAATCAAAGCCTTTATGAAAGCTGGGAAACCATGTGATTTGTCTCTGTGCTGGAGCATAGTAGACACCCAGTAGATCTTTGTTATATGTGAGTGGGTTAGAGATGGGTGGGTGGGTGGATGGATGGATGCCTTGTTTCTGTACCATTTTAGTAGTCTATTGCATGAGGCCTATTAATATTTTTCTTTTGCAATTAATGGAAGAGATGGTCTTTCTTAAGATTTTTCTGATTGTCCAAAATTTAAATTTATTTTTAAATCTCCTTTAGATAATTTAGGTAAATCTCCTTTAGATTTAAACATGGGTGTAAGAATTCTGAGGTGAAATGCAGATAACTTTTAAGTTTCTGTTGTAGGTGTGCAATTCACGGTTTTTTTTTTTTAGCATAGAGAATTACAATATGAATTAAGTATATTTTTGTAAGAATATTCTAGAAAAAAAGTAATTCCCAAATGGGAATCTTTTGAACTGAAAAAACTATAGTGCTTATGAAACTGTTTGTCATTCTGTTGTAAGATTAATCTGAACACTTAAAAATAATTAGATATTTATTTTATGATAGTACATATGCTTTCTGTCTGAATCCTTTTTTGGTAGGGCATAGTCACAGTTGTATGTTAAATTCTAATTCAGTAGAGTGTTAATGGTTACCAGATTTATTTGTTAATTTTCAGATATGGCAGTCTTAACGTAATAATGTTAATTTTTTGATTATGCTGGTAAGATGTTAATAAATATAAATAGGAAATATTATCTTCTTTTATAGGGTATATTTCAGAAATCGCTGGGTAAAGACTGTCCACCCAGTTGTGCATCAGTACTGTTTGATCTCGAGCGCACATTCCACCTTTCAGATGCCACAGAAAGAAGATATTCTTAAACACCGAGTGGTTGTTGTTACATTGAATACTTCCCAGTACCTCTGTCAGTTGGACCTTGAACCTGGTATGCTGACTCAAGACACAGATAGGGTGTCTCTAAATGCATAGGGTTTCTGCATTCAGTTTAGACCAGGGGTTGGCAAACTATAGCCTGTGGGCCAAATCTGGCCTGTTGTCTGTTTTTGTAAATAAAGTTTTATTGCATGGAACACAGCCATGCCCATTTATTTACCTATTTATTACGTATGGGTGCCTTTGTGCCACAGTAGCTGAGTTGAGTAGATGCAACAGAGATTGTATGGCCAACAAAACCTAAAGTATATACTGTTTGGCCCTTTACCAAAAAAAAAAAAAAAAAAAAAAAGTCAACCCCTAGTTCAGACATTTGAGTGACCACTATTCTGTTTGTTCTCTTATCAGATGGTATTTACTTACTATTGGTCATGTGAAAAATTCAAATTTGGATAGTGTTAGTTTTTTTTTTTTTAAGATTTTCTCAAGTTTTTGCTTTAAAATGCTTTTGTGTTACACAGTGTAGAGACAGCAATCATGATAGGTTTTTTTTAGACATACTATTAAGATTATTATATTTAAGTACAGGAATCTGTAAAATCAAACTAATACGAAGTACAGATAAAAGGTGACAAGTAATTCTGATAAGTATGGCAGAACTTAACCATCAAAAAGTGGTACCACTTTAAGGTACTTGCTTTGGAAGAATATTCATTTATTACTGCCATATTATAATGGTTGACATTGCTCAACACTTTTTTGCTCTCTCCTTTTGGAATTGCTTTCAGAGCCAGTGACAGATTCTTTTGAACATTGGAGTCCCTGGAAGGTAGATACTGTTCTCTTCACCTTGAATTCCTGGCATCTGGCCCAGGGTATAGATACCTGGAGGCCCTTGATAAACCTCTGTTTATCTTAAATGAATGAATGGTGGCCAAACTTTCTTTTTTGAGGGTAGATTTAATTTTAGAAAAGCTTCAAAATCTTTCTGAGACATGTCTGGTAAATAAGGTAGGTGATCAAATTGAGCAATACCATTAGGGGTAAAAAAAAAAAAAAAGAGAGAGAGACGTGCCTCTCATGTAATGAGACTTATTTTCTTGTGCATGCAGTTCATAGCTGGCTGGTGAGGGCAGTTACAAAAGCAGAGTTTCAAAAATGTTTTGAACAAGTGACTGCATCATTGGAGTGAGTTCTATTTCCTCCCAACTGACTTCTTTGAATGGAACAACACTTATTTGAAATGTAAATTTTGGTATGTTTATTTAACAATCAGTCTCATTACTTCATGGTTATACTCTGCCTATTTGCCACGTAGATGAAATGCCCAAACCTCCTAACAGTGTAGTTTTGTGGGGAAGTAAAGAATGGCTTTGAAGAGCAAGAATATGGAAGAACAACTTAGAAGTTGCCTATGTCCTTTGTTCTGGGCATTGCTTATATTTGATTTCATTTAATTCTTGTATCAGCCCTCTGGAGGGAGGGTTCTTTGACAGATAAGAAAACCAAGGCTCAGGCTAAATCAGTTTGGTTAATTCAAGTCACCTGTACTAGCTTAAGCACTAGCTATAACAGTTTCATGATATATCCAGTTCCTGATTCAAGCCTAGCTCTATTTAACTGTTATCTAATGAAAACAGTAGTTTTTAAGTAATTAGTTTTGTAGAACAAAAAACACAGTCTCCTTAACAGGGAGAAAAATGCACAAGCGTCTATCATGTTTAGGCCACTGTCAGGAAATAAGACAACAGTTATTAATACTACACTATCAACCATAACCATTTGTATGAATGGATGATGATGGTGGTTATTACTGCCAGTTAGTAAGATTTAGAAGGTTCCCAACCAAAAAACAAGTTGCATTACAGAGTTGCATAAAAAATGGTTTGGAACTTGCTGATATTCATAGAAATAGGGATAGCAATAGAGGTTCAGTTCTTGGGCCCTCCTCAGAGGAGGCTAATTAATTCAGAGAGTTTTATAACTTTGTCATTCTGTTGAGACACTATTTTGTTCTTTTGCTACACTAGTAAAAAGAAGGCCCCCTTCTTCCTAACTCGGTGTATTGGCCATAGGGGAGAACTTTTTCCTTCTCCACATTGAGACCGTGAGATTTTTGCCTCTTTACCCCACTTAAGGGTAAAAGGACTTTCACCTCCCTTCTGTACACAGAATCTTGTGCCCCAGGGTGAGTGGCAATAGCATTCAAGATGTGAAATGCCTTCTACTCTAGATGCTTGACATCTGTCTGTCATTTTTTCCACACTGGTGATTCTGTTTTTCAGCCAGGGTAGGCTGTTAGACTAAATAATTTTATACACACACACACACACAGACACACACACAAACCCCTAAATAATCAAATTAGTGAATTGCTAATCGATAACCCCTTTGTTTCAGTCAAGGTTGGATTATAACTTTCTCCCTTATATTAGATTTCAGGTATGATTTTCTTTAATGTTCAATACGTATGGTAAAGCTAAAGTTACTTATAAACTGCCATTGTTTTATTTTTGATATTTCATCACATAAATAATGAGAGGACTATCAGTGTCTAGTTGCCAGCCCTTCTTTTTTGGTGAAAAGCTGCTATCTTGTACTTCAAACATCTTTTTTATATGTACTCAGTCAACTATTCCTCTGGGGGGTCCTTAGCACCAGATGCCATTTCATATCTATTATTGGGTAGAATAGTTCTTTCTTTTCATCTCCGTTCTTCAAATAATGATTTAAATTAACGATTTTCTAAATTGAGGATTGGCATTACAAGTACTCGTAGCTCTGAAATGAGCCCACTGAACTCTTGCCTTAGCAGAAAAGGAAAGAACTGCTGCTGCCTTTATTGCTGCTGTGTGTTGCTTTACTGTGTTTATTACTGTACTTTGTAGGGTTTTTTACACACATCCTGTTAGACGAAGCTGCCCAGGCCATGGAGTGTGAAACCATTATGCCTCTAGCGTTAGCAACTAAAAACACTCGGATTGTCTTGGCTGGTGACCACATGCAGGTATGTGCCCTCTGAGTCATCATATTGAAGGAACTACTAATTATATTTTGATGTTTAATATTCTGTTTTCTAAAACGTCCTCTGAGATTGTGCCATGTATTACAGTTTAAGTACTTTAAATATTTCTGTACTAATAATGAAAAATACTGCTTTTTCAGAAGGAAAATTACTATCCCACTGTTTTTTTTCCTTCTTTGGATAGGGAGTGGGATGAATGAGTCTGTCAGTGTTATAATTTTCATGTTTTTAATTTGAAGATGAGCTTTCTAGAGTGTGACTCTTTGATTTTTACTTTTCTTTAGAAAATATAAGTTATCCTTCCTACAGTTCCCCAGTTCTTGTCCCTAGCATTTGTTTTCATGAAGGGTTGATTTTTTTGCCATCATAGGAAACAGAGTATACTTAATTCAAAATGACAGCCCACATCTCAAAGAATGTGTCTGATTTTATGTATTTCAGTACCTATTATATAAGGAAAGAGAAATAGAATTTTTGTATTAATCTTTGTTTTACAAAGTTGCAGTTTGAAGTTCTTTCTCTTCTGCTGTAACCGGGATTGAACCTATATAGTATTGTAGCTCTGACGACATCCAGGAAAGAGCTGAATGTAGAGGAAGAAATTCTGTTTTTGTTTCTTTGTCAAAAGTAGTTTAATTTTGTTCTTTAGTCATCAAAGGTATGATCAAGAATGGCTCCTTATACTTTATGAGATAAAAAGCATTATTTTACTGATTATTAAATTAAATTTTTTAGTCATAGGCTGTATATCCTTCCAGCTCACCCTTTTAAATAGTTGATCAGTTTTAGTGAAATAACTGATTAACTCCCCCAGTGATGCAGTGGGTTGCATCTCTGAAAGTTAGTGAAGTAATGGCTATTTATTATTATGTTGGAGGAGCTCTTTGTTAATCTATGTGTAGAAACTCTGTGCTACTGTTGATATACTGAAACGAAAAGTTAGAAATTTTAGCCTAGTTCTTTATAGTAGTAAAATTGTTCAGAGAAAGTATTTTTGATTCTGCTTATTCCAGCATTCAGCATGTTGAGATTTAGTACATTAGAGGTTTCAGCGTAGTGGATTTTTTATAAGTAGGTCAAAAAAGTGCTACTTGCATATTTAGTTAAATTTTCTCTGTATGTTTGTCTGTTACAGCTCAGTCCTTTTGTTTACAGCGAGTTTGCCAGGGAGAGAAACCTTCATGTTTCATTACTTGATCGACTCTATGAGCATTACCCTGCCGAGTTTCCATGTAGGATCCTCCTATGTGAGAACTACCGCTCCCATGAAGCTATCATCAAGTAGGTGTGAGCTGCCCCTTCTGTGTCACACTTCCTGCAGTCTGGTGGGTGGGAACTCTGTATGGCACTGATACGAGGGACAGACTAGTCCCAGCACAGTTACGTGGTGTCCCTGGCATTGCAAATTATGTTAAATTTTATTTCTGAAAAAGAGCACCTCAAAGGTCAGCTGCAATTTTTCACAAAATACACAATCCTAGAAACTAAAATTTTAGTTTCTACCAGTTATGATGTTTTCCTGTGACTAAATATGTAATATATATGTAAAACTACATGATGTAATAAACAGATATATTGACAGAACACATAGTAGTTTCTTTTATGTCTGGCTGTGTTATATAAGGAATCTGTTTTAAAAGTAGGGAAAGAAGGGAGGAAGCAAGTAAGGAAGGAAAAACCATGAAACTTAGTCATAAAGTTTTTAAAGTTTTCTATTAAATACAGTATGCCTCTATAAAAGTAAAAATATCATAAGTGACAGCTCAATGAACAGTCACAAATTGAACATACCTATGTAACCCGGCCTCCAGATGAAGAAGCAGAACACTAGCAGCACTCTGGAAAGCCCGTTTGTGCTCCTTTCCCGTCACTACCCCACCAAAAACTTAGTTTTTTAAAGTTTAGTATAATTTAGTAATATTGATTATGTTAGTCAGTGAAAACCATTTTTAGGTTTCTCTGAAAACAATAAGATAGATATAAAAATAAATTTAGATTTAACTATGGCTTTTATCAATCTCTCAAAATGTGGTTCTCCTTATTGTTGCCAGTCATTTGCTGCAGTCAGTAATGAATCAAGTACTTAGTATTTTTCATCAGTAAAAAGTATTCTTTTTGCAGCTGAAGACTTGAATGTCCTTCGGTTGTATGTGTTTCAGTGTCTATATATCTTTGTGTTTGCATGTGTAAGTAAATGATCCATATAAATAAAAATATGTATTAACCAGGAAAATAGCTAGCAATTTCCTCATAGAGCAAGATTCTTACCTAGTATTGACTATTGTCATTTCTTCCTTTTCTTTCTATATTCTGGCTTCATATCTGACCAGATTCATTTAGCAATGGTATACCAGGAGCCTACTCTGTTGTTATTGCTGTGATTAATTTTGGGGACAGTCTTGCCCTCATAGGTGTTAGGTGTTTGAATTAAAATTAATCATGGACATAAAGCAGCATTATTAGAATTGACTATAATTTATAGTCAATATAATTTTTTTTCTTATGGATAAAGTTAATTTTGATGATAAATCACTATTTATTTATTTATTTTGGTCTTTTTTGGCAGTTACACCTCTGAGCTCTTCTATGAGGGCAAACTGATGGCCAGTGGAAAGCAACCAGCACACAAGGATTTCTACCCACTAACTTTCTTTACAGCACGAGGGGAAGATGTACAAGAAAAAAATAGCACAGCTTTTTATAATAATGCAGAGGTACCTTAGTTCTTTTGCAGATTATTGACATTTTCACAGTCACATGGTCTATTCTTGTTGACTGTTCATTTACGATTTTGGGTTGACGTCCTATTGTATGTCATTTACATGAAAATAGCATGTAAAGTTTATTCTTTTTGTATCCCGTTGATTTGTTAAGATCAGTCTCCTGTGGGAAACAAAAACTGATTTACATTTTGATTACATTTGATTTACATGTCTTTTTTTTTTTTTTAAGATTTTATTTTTTATTTATTTGACAGAGAGAGAGCACAAGCAGGGGGAGAGGAAGAGGCAGAGGGAGAGAGAGAAGCAGACTCTCCACTGAGCAGGGAGCCCGATGTGGGGCTCGATCCCAGGACCCTGGGATCATGACCTGAGCTGAAGGCAGATGCTTAATCGACTGAGCCACCCAGGCGCCCCTTGATTTACATTTCTTATGACAAAATACAAAATACATTACTTCGTTTAAAAGAAAAGCCAATATTATTTTCATATAATTATTATTGTTAGCTAACTAAAATAGACTGTGATTATATTTCATAGTACATACTCAAATGAGTTATTATTTTATTTATTTAAAGATTTTATTTTTTATTTATTTGACAGAGAGAGACAGCAAGAGAGGGAACACAAGCAGGGGGTGTGGGAGAGGGAGAAGCAGGCTTCCCGCGGAGCAGGGAGCCCGATGCGGGGCTCGATCCCAGGACCCTGGGACCATGACGACCTGAGCCGAAGGCAGACGCTTAACGACTGAACCACTCAGGCGCCCCTCAAATGAGTTATCGTTTTAAATGAGTAAGACTTGAATTGCAGAATCCTGTGCTCCAGAGAGATTATACAGGCCCAGAGGACAGTGTTGCTAAGCCATTATGTGCTATGACCTGTATGGTTCTCTTATAGTTTCTGACTTTCTAAGTTTAGAGAGAATGTGGGTAAATGGTCAGGTAGCAGACAAAAACCTGGTGAAGTCTTTAAGGGCCAGCAGGCCAGAGACTCTGGGGTTAGGTTCTGGCTGTCATAAGGGAGTGGAGTTCTGGACTTCAGGAAACCCAGAGGAGGGAGTATGCTTGGTTGGTCATTAGAGGAATGGGTCTTGATCTGTGATCTCCATTTCCCTTTCTTCTCTTGAGTCCCATGCTTTACTCATTTTATTTACAAAGAAATGGGTCTTATTATGTAATAGTAATTCATCTTTCCTTTTAAAAATTGATCAGAGGTCTATAGTTAGAAGGCAGTATAAGAAAATCAACTGCTGTTAACTGTTCAGTATAGGTGTTCTGCAGCACAGAGCTGTGGAAAATGGGATCTGATGCTCACCAGCTGCCCAAACCACCTGGAGTAACTCTTTCATCCCAGGGAGCTAGGGGAGAGGGGAACTGCCTCTCAGCTGCTGAGATAGCCTTTCTGTAAGAGCTGTGTGGGGATGGGTGCAGTACCTAGCTTGAATGCCCTGGCCTCCCTCTTCTTACTGAGTTTCTATACACTTTGTTGAATAAATGCTTCTCAATTTCTTGTAAAGTTTTTGATCAATCTCCAGAGACTTTGCAAATTTTGACCAGCTTAATAGATGTCTGTCTGGGAGAGAAGTTTCCCCAAGCTCCTTATATCACCATTCCAAGTCTATGTATTTTGACTTCAGTTTTAGGCATCCCTTCACAGAGGGATGAGGTGGAGAAATGGTTTTGTATTGCTTAGTGGTAGGAACTCTGTGTGTGTGTTTGGGTGGGGCGGGCAGTAGAGGTGTCTCCCCAACTTTCATCTACCCCCATATTTAACAAAATGGGTGAAGATAGGTTTTTCTTATTATTTCTTATTCTTTATTGCAGTAGACTCAGGCCACCTTTCTTGTTCCTTCTAGTGAGAGCGCCAT
This sequence comes from Phoca vitulina, assembly GCF_004348235.1. NCBI lineage: Eukaryota > Metazoa > Chordata > Mammalia > Carnivora > Phocidae > Phoca > Phoca vitulina. The sequence continues at coordinate 3,995,670 of NW_022589744.1, forward strand.
ACCTTCAGTCCAGTTTACTCTTCAGAACCCTTGGGCAGTCTATATATCTGAAGCACTTGATGTTAAATCATTGTGACAAAAGGGAGACTCTAGTACATATCTCTGTCATTCATTGAGTTTGTATCTGGCAGTGAGAAGTGAATCCTAGCTGATAATCCTCAAGTTCTTGAAAGAAATAAAAATACTGTCAAATTTTATTAAGTATATTTAACATTGTAAATATAAGTACATATTATTAACAAATATTAAATAATGTTATTTAAAATACATTTAAAAAACTTTATTCTCAGGGCGCCTCGGTGGCTCAGTTGGTTGAGCCTCTGACTTTCGGTTTCGACTCAAGGCTTGATCTCAGGGTTGTGAGATCGAGCCCCACATCAGGCTCTGTGCATAGCCTGCTTGAAATTCTTTTCCCCTCCTTCCCCTTCCCCTCTGCTTTTCCCCCTGCTCGTGAGCGTGCACGTTCTCTCTCAAATAAATAAATAAACTCTTAAAAAAAAAACAAAAAAAACAACTTTCTTCTCTATGCCCCTAGAGTCTTGCCTGACCCTCTGTTGAGCCTACCGTTTTCATATATATATATATATGGAATATACATACATATATATGGAATCTGTTTTCTAAATATACAGCAATCTCTCAGCAGGCAAGGAACATGTTTTATTAATCATTGTTTCCGCCACTGCTCCAAGCATTGAAACTTCGATCAATTCATTGTATTAAAATAGATTGAATAAATTCAGTTGGGTAGAATATGGTGTTACTTTATTGTAAGGTTAATTAAATGGCTTGGGCAAACTTGTATTACTAGGAAGCAGTGAATTGTCAAAGTGTCTCTCCAATCCAGATTTGTCTTAGTCCCAACTGTGGTTATGTTAGCTGTTGGCTGCTTTGCTTAGTTGTATCAGTGGGGGACGGTGACAGTGCTAGATCTTGTACTGCTGAGACTTAATGGTGGCACTGACTCTAGGACTCTTTCAGTTGGCTGTTCGTTTCACTGGCCTCGTATCAAGTGAATGGACTGAGAAATCCTGGGAATGTGGGGAATTGCTTCCCTGACTCCCTAGATGGGGTTGCCAGTTTCATGGCCCTATCTTTGTCCTCCTCCCCACATAGGAAATTGAACCTGTCCCCATTTAAGGATGGAGGCTGGATGAAGGATGAAGGCCATTTGCCCATTACATTGTGTCTGATATTCATGTTTTCCCTGGGTGCATTTTACTTGGGTAGAATTTTACTGTTTGAAATGTACATAAAATTTTTCTCCTTTTGTTTCAGCAAAGCATTACTCCTATTTAGAGGTAGTTTTTAAATGACATTTGCTAAAATGGCATCCTTTATACATTTGCTTCAGTTACGCTATCTTTAATATGCATATGTGTGTTGTTTAAAGGTGTTCGAAGTGGTGGAACGTGTGGAAGAGTTGAGAAGGAAGTGGCCAGTAGCGTGGGGGAAGTTGGATGATGGCAGTATTGGTGTGGTGACGCCATATGCTGATCAAGTGTTCAGGATACGTGCTGAACTTCGAAAAAAGAGATTATCTGATGTTAATGTAGAAAGGGTGCTAAATGTTCAAGGTAAGTATTAATTGAACTAAGTTACTCAGATGCTTAAATCTTAAGGTGTGTGCACATTTGATTCTTAATTCTCAAGATCTTTTTTTCTGGACAAGCAGTTGTGTATTCATTTCATACCAAATTCATTAATGCCAAATTTGGCAATTAAAGGTCAAGCTCATTTACGTGTTTATTACATTTTTATATCCAGATGAAAGAAGCAGGAACAAATGGGTTTTTTCAGTGACCATAATGGTGTGAATGCCACACACTACATCTGTGTGCAATAGTTACAATCACAGTAGTGTGCGCCACCTCCTGTCACTGTACTGTATCTGAAGATTGATTTGTTCATAAAGATTTTCAAAAACTTGAACTTGTCAAGCATATTCTGTTTAAATGCATTTTTAAAGGCACAGTTTGTTTTTTATCTATAGATGTTCCTAAGTGAATAGTTACCAGGAGCTCATTTAAATTGCCTTCATGTAATTAGTTGCTATAGAGTTTGTGCTTTTATTTTTTTGAAAAGATTTTATTTATTAGAAGGGACGGGCAGGGGTGGAGGGAGAGGAGAGGGACAAGCAGACTCCCTGCTGAGTGTGGAGACCGATGTGGGTCCCAGCCCCAGGACCTGAGATCGTGACTTGAGCTGAAGTCCGATGCTTAAGTGACTGAGCCACCCAGGCGCCCCGAGTTTGTGCTTTTAAATATATGTAGCAACACTATCATGTGAGTGCTGGAAAAGTCCAGTATAATTACAGTTTTAGGTTTCATGGGAATATACAATAGTAAGAGTAATACAGTTTTAGGTTATGGGGACAAAATAGTTCTATATCATGTGTTGTCCAGTTCCCTCAGAATTTGGGCGTTTGTTTCAATATTTATTTACATTTTAGTTAACATATAGTGTAATACTGGTTTCAGGAGTAAAATTCAGTGATTCATCACTTACATACAACACCCAGTGCTCATCACAACGAGTGCCCTCCTTAATACCCATCCCCCATCTAGCCCCCCCCCACCCACCTCCCTCCACCAACCCTCAGTTTGTTCTCTGTTGTTAAGAGTCTCTATGATTTGTTTTCCCTTCCCCCCTTCCCATATGTTCACCTGTTATGTTTCTTAAATTCTACATATGAGTGAAATCATATGGTACTTTTCTTTCTGTGATTAACTTATTTCCCTTAGCATAATATATTCTAGTTCCATCCATGTCATTGCAAATGGCAAGATTTCATTCTTTTGGATGGCTTAGTAATATTCCGGCCTGTGTGTGTATGTGTGTGTGTGTGTGCGTGCGTGTGCATGTGTATGTGTACCACATCTTCTTTATCCATTCATCAATTGATGGACATTTGGGCTCTTTCCATAGTTTGGCTATTGTTGATAATGCTGCTATAAACATCGGGGTGCATATACCCCTTTGAATCTGTATTTTTGTATCCTTTGGGTAAATACCTAGTAGTGCAATTGCTGGATCGTAAGGTAATTCAATTTTATTTTTTTGAGGAACCTCCAGAGTGGCTGCACCGGTTTGCATTCCCACCAACAGTTCAAGAGGGTTCCCCTTTCTCTGCATCCTCGTCGATACCTGTTGTTTCTTGTGTTGTTAATTTTAGTCATTTTGACAGGTCTGAGGTACATGGTTTTGATTTTTTTTTTTTTAAGATTTTATTTATCTATTTTAGAGAGAGAGCGAGTATTGAGTGGGGAAGAGGGACGGAGTGGGAAGGAGAGGGAAAGGGAGAGAATCTCAAACGGACTCCCTGCTGAGCACGGTGCCCAGTGTGGGGCTCAGTCCCACAATCCTGAGATCATGACCGGAGCCGAAACCAAGAGTAGGACACTTGACCGACTGAGCCACCCCAGTGCCCCATCATTGTGGTTTTGATTTGTATTTCCCTGATGATGAGTGATATTGAGCATCTTTTCGTGTGTCTGTTAGCCATCTGGATGTCTTCTTTGGAAAAGTGTCTATTTGTGTCTTCTGCTCATTTCTTAACTGGATTATTTGTTTTTTGGGTGTTGCTTTTGATGAGCTCTTTATAGATTTTGCATAATAACCCTTTATCAGATATGTGGCTTGAAATATCTTCTCCCATTCCATAGGTTGCCTTTTAGTTTTGTTGATTGTTTCCTTTGTTGTGCAGAAGCTTTTTATCTTGAAGTCCTACTAGTTCATTTTTGCTTTTGTTTCCCTTGCCTCCAGGGACATGTCTAGTAAGAAGTTGCTACAGCCGAGGTTGAAGAGGTTGCTGCCTGTGTTCTGTAGAATTTTGATGGTTTCCTGTCTCACATTTAGGTCTTTCGTCCATTTTGAATTTATTTTTGTGTATGGAATAAGAAAGTGGTCCAGTTTCATTCTTCTGCATGTGGCTGTCCAGTTTTCCCAACACCATTTGTTGAAGAGACTGTCTTTTTTCCTTTGGATATTCTTTCCTGCTTTGTTGAAGATTAGTTGACCATATAGTTTTGGGTCCATTTCTGGGTTTTCTATTCTGTTCCATTGATCTGTGTGTCTGTTTTTGTGCCAGGACCATATTTGCTTAATGACTACAGCTTTGTAAATATACGTTGAAATCCAGAATTGTGATGTCTCCAGTTTTGTTTTTCCTTTTCAGAATTGCTTTGGCTGTTTGGGGTCTTTTGTGGTTCCATACAAATTTTAGGATTATTTGTTCTAGGTCTGTGAAAAATGCTGGTAGCATTTTGATAGGGATTGCATTAAATGTGTAGATTTTTGGGGGGTAGTATAGACATTTTAACAACGTTTGTTCTTCCAATCCACGAGCATGGAATGCTTTTCCATTTCTTTGTGTCCTCTTCAGTTTCTTTCATAAGCATTCTGTAGTTTTTAGAGTACAGATCTTTTACCTCTTTAGTTAGGTTTATTCCCAGGTATCTTATGGCTTTTGCTGCGATTGCAAAAGGGATCGATTCTTGATTTCTTTTTCTTCTGCTTCATTTTTTGTATATAGAAATGCAACAGATTTCTGCACTTTGATTTTATATCCTGCGACTTTGCTGAATTCATGTATTAGTTCTAGCATTATTTTGGTGGTGTCTTGTGGGTTTTCTGCATAGAGTATCATGTTGTCTGCAAATACTGGAAGTTTGACTTTGTCCTTGCCGATTTGGATGCCTTTTTTTTCTTTTTGTTGTCTGATTGAGGCTAAGGCTTCCAGTACTATGTTAAATGGTAATGGTGAGAGTGGACATTTGGGCTTGCATTTAGAAGGAATATTACCAGTAAGATAGGAAGCACCCAAAGGAGACCTAGGATAAGTAATGGTCTAAAAACTGCCACATGGGGGGAATCAGAAATGATTGAAAGAACCTGGGTTGTTTGGCTAGAGAAGACTGAAGATTGATACTAAAACTGTATTCAGAAATTTGTAGATTTGTCACAGAATGAGGAAATAGATGTGTTACTATAAGAAAGAGCAGAAGAAAAAATGTGCAAACTAGAGTCTCAGTAAGCCTTCCTTATGCAATCAGCTGTGTCTGCCTTTGGTTAGGGAGAGGCTAGATGACCTTGCTTCAAGGAATGGTCCTTGTGTGGAGTGGGACCTTAGATGAGATAATCATTAAGGCTGGTTCCAGCAATAGTATTTTTTAAATTTTAAAAAATTTATCATTTTAACCATTTTTATGTGTTCATTCTGAAAGTGTCTTTCCAGTTCAAAAATACATAAAATGCCACAGTTCATTGGCATTAAGGATATTCACCTTGTTGTGCAACCATCACCACCATCCGTCTCCAGAACTCTTTTCATCTTGTGAAACTGAAACTCTGTACCCATGAAACAGTAACTCCCTGTCCCACTTCCCTCTTCCCCCTGGCAACCACCATTCTGCTTTCTCTCTGTGAATTTGACCACTCCAGGTACTTTATATAAGTGTGGTCCTGTGGTATTTGTTCTTTTGTGACTGGCTTATTTTATTTAGCGTAATGTCTTCAGGGTTCATCCATGTTGCAGCGTGTGTCAGAATGCCCTTCCTTTTTAAGGCTGGATGATAGGGGCGCCTGGGTGGCTCAATTGGTTAAGGCTGAATGATATTCCATGGTATGTATACACCACATTTTGTTTATCCATTCATCTGTCGATGGACACTTGGGTTGTTTCTACCTTTTGCCCCCGTGGCTAATGGCTGTTATGAACATGGGTATATAAATTATCTGTTTGAGATCCTGCTTTCAGTTTTTTTGGGTAAATGCCCAGAAGTGGAATTGCTGGATCCTGTGTTAATTCTATGCTTAAATTTAATTTTGTGTTTTAGTTTTACGTTTAATTGTTTTAGGAGCTGCCACACTACTTTCCAGAGTGTTTTACATACCCTTTGACATTCCCACCTGCAGGACATAGGAGTTTCAGTTTCTCACGGACACTCGTTACTTAGCAATAACATTTAAAAACTGAAATGCTTTGTCTTAAGTCTCTTATTTATTTATTTTTTTATAGGAAAACAGTTCAGAGTTTTGTTTCTTAGTACAGTACGTACAAGGCATACTTGTAAACATAAACAGACACCGATTAAAAAGAAAGAGCAGCTGCTGGAAGATTCCACAGAGGATTTAGATTATGGTTTTTTATCTAACTACAAACTTCTCAATACTGCCATCACAAGAGCACAATCCCTGGTTGCTGTGGTGGGTGATCCCATTGCTCTGTGCTCTATTGGAAGATGCAGGTAATTATGTGTTACTGATTGAGACATTAAAGGGGGAAAATGTAGAGTAATTTGCATCCCTATGTATATACTTATTTATATGACCTCTTGGCTAATTAAAATCAGGTTCAGTCACCTGATATCCAGTGGGAACACAAAAATACATTGCTTTGGGTCTATTCATTATGTTCATAATTATGTAGTCTTTCATTTAGTCGTCACTCAGCAGATATTTCCTGAGTGCCCACTATGTTCTAAGCACTTTTCTAGCCACTAAGAATATATCAGTGAACAAAAATGACTAAAAATCTCTGCCTTTGTGGGCTTTACGTTTTATTGGGGAGGAGAGGAAGACTGAGAATAAACAAAATAAGAATACCCTGTAGTCTTGTACGTGGTAAGTTCAATGGAAGAGAAATAGAACATTAAGGGGAATTAGGAGTGATGGGGGTGCAGTGGGCTGGTTTGTGATTTATGGAGTGTGGTCAGAGCATCCCTCACTGAGAAGCTGACTTTGAGGTGAGGGAGTGAGCTATGCTGTTATCTGGGGTAAAAGTGCTCCAGGAAGAGGGAACAGCTTGTGCAAGGGTCCTGAGGTGGTTTTGTGTATATGTGTATCTTTGATGGAGACTGAATTTTATATTGATATTATTTCATTTTTTCCCCTTCATTATTGTGTCAGCTTGTTTTTGATGAATTTCCTTCTCTACTTATTTTCTCTCAGGGCTTCTCAGTGTAAATGATTCTTTGTGTTTGGTTAATCCAAGGGTCTTAAAATTAAGGAGGTTAGGAGTGGTTATTACTTGTCTTTGAATAGTGTTGCTAGTATTCCTTAGATTGTAGTCATAAGGAAGTATTTCTACTAAAATGTAGTTAAAATATCAAAATAAGAAATTACTCTTTATACACTTATTGTATATATAGGTAATGGGAATTTTAACTGTTTGAAGCCAGTCATATAAGACTTGGTCTTTATAGTGTTGAAAATTATGTTACCATTAACAAAAAAACAGTTGAACAGAAATTTATAATGTATATTCTTTTATGGAAAAGAAATACACTAGGGATTCCTTAAAGTTGTGGAAGTATTCTAAGACCTGTCAACGTGAATTCAGATAGTAGAAAGCGATGTAGAAAGTCCCAAATATGCCTTGGGTAACTATTTCTTTTTGATATGTTAGAATTAAAGTAGACAGAGCTGCTAGGAAGTTGCTTAAACCAAGTTTTCTATTGCGATATAGATATGGCAGCATTTTATTGTCTGTTTTCCTGTTTCAGCAGGAAGAAGAATTCTATGGGAAGGGAGACAACTGGGACCTTTAATAATAATCTGCATGTATTAGAGTTTAAGACTCCAGAAGAAGTTAATGTACTTTATAGGGGAAAGCCATTAACAAAGGAATCAAGTAGTTTTAATTTATGGTTAGGTTATGAAAAATAACCGTTTATTTAAAAAGGAATCCACAAAACTTGAGTGGTCCATGACTTATTTATGCACACCTAAACAGTCCTGTTGTAAAATATCTTTTTTTTTTTTTTTTTTTTTGATTTTTTATCATTTATTTGAGAGAGAGAGGCAGAGGGAGAAGCAGACTCCCCACTGAGCAGGGAGCCTGACGCAGGGCTTGATTCCAGGACCCCAAGATCATGACCTGAGCTGAAGGCAGACACTTAACCAACTGAGCCACCCACGCACCCCAAAATATATTTAATTTCATATTAAAAAGATAGATTTCTGTTCATTTTTGGCCACTAATGACAAAAAGTTGGGAAAGGGAATATATTAATTCCAGGTTACAAATGAATAAAACTAGGTATAGTAATTTGGCTTTTCTCCTAAGAATTTTACTTTAGTTACTTTATAATTCATTGAAAGCATTTTTGGTTAGAATATTGCTGTGATATTTTACCATTTTTCTTTATATTTATCATTTGAAAAATGTAAGAATACATACAGTTTGATTAGAATTTAATAGATTAAAACATAAAATAGGACAACTTATTAAAAAAAAAAAACTAGGAAAAAAAAAACAGAAACTGTTGGGGGAATAAATAGGTGTAACAATAGTCTTGAGCCAAACTGGTTTTGAACTCTTTTTATAAATAATGTCAAACATTTATAAGTATATTATTTTTTTAAAAACCATTTCTGTAGAGTTGTATTATGCTGTGAATTCCATGAGATCAGCATTTTTTACCCCTTCTCTGACATAAATTGTTATTTTTCTCAGAGCAAATAGGTGAATAGTTCTTTGTGAGGCCATGCTGTCAGAATTATCTAGGGCTAATTTTTAACTTGTAGCCAGGTCTGTTGGTTGCTTATTTCTTACTACTCAGCTGGAGTGTATTAAGGACTACAAATTAATTTATAAGCTAGGCAAAATATTTTCAGAGAGGTTAACTGTATTGTGTAGGGAGAAAAAAATCATGTGACTTATAGCTAATTTAGAATGCTCATTATCTGTGTTATTTGGACACTTTAATCACGGCTTTAATCCAAGAGCTGATAGTTGAAGGGTATGGGTATTTGTGCTTTAATCTTTCTAATTTTATTAGAAATTAATTTAATCTCATAATACAAGTAAACTTGGAGGACATAGGCGACTTTTTCTCTTTTTTTTAAAGCTTTCAGCTTTTCACCATTAAGTATGATGTTAGCTGTGGACTTGTTTTTTTTTTTTTTTTTTTTAAAGATTTTATTTATTTATTTGACAGAGAGAGCGAGAGAGCACAAGCAGGGAGAGTAGAGGGAGAGGGAGAAGCAGGCTCCCTGCCAAGCAGGGAGCCCCATGTGGGGCTCGATGCCAGGACCCTGAGATCATGACCCGAGCCAATGGCAGATGCTCAACCATCTGAGCCACCCAGGTGCCCCTAGCTGTGGACTTGTATATGGCCTTTATTTATTTATTTTTTTTAAAGATTTTATTTATTTATTTGAGAGAGAGAATGAAAGAGAGCATGAGAACGGGGTGAGGGGCAGAGAGAGAAGCTGACTCCCTGCTGTGCAGGGAGCCTGATGCGGGGCTTGACCCCAGGACTCCGGGATCATGACCCGAGCCGAAGGCAGACGCCCAACCGACTGAGCCACCCAGGCATCCTGACATATATGATTCTTAGGCACTATAATAACAGAGGAATGAAGTCTTTGTAGTTTGAGTTAATCAGCCCCACCTGCACTGTGTCCCATTCAATATTTATGAAAAACTAATATATTTCCAAATATTAAATTTTCAAGGAATAATTATTGTGTATAGTATACCAGTTTAGAAGGCAACCGTTATATAATCTTTTTTGTTGTATTTTTAAATAGAATTTATCTATTAACCTGAAGTGAATGTAGTGAACTTCCCCCTCCCCAGCTCGCCAAACCAACGAATCTTAATATAGTAGCTGTTGTTTACCGACAGCTTTCTCTTGCCAGGTGCTTGGTTAAGTGCTTTGCACACTTAGCCTTATTCAGTCATCCCAACAACCCTGCAATGTGGGAATTTTATTTTCATTTTAAATGGGCTTCCTGATTCAAAGAGTTTAAATTACTGCCCAAGGTCATATACCTATTAAATAGTTCACTCAAACAGATGTCACATTGACTTCAAAACCCAGGCTCTTCTCTCTGGGTTACCCTGCCTTTCCCAGGAAGTGATGAATATGCTTGTATAAATCTACGCTGAATGGGGAGAGCCAGAGAGGAGTCATGCATTTCTCCAAACCAATGTGTTTGGAGGAGGTTTTCCTTTGAACTGAATTTCTTCATTAGCAAATTCCATTTACTCAGTGAGATACAATCATATTTCATATGTATGTAGAGATGTAGGTATTTGTGCGTGTATACATATGCACTCTCTATAACTTAAGGATGCCAAGTGATTTTCCAGTGTTTTATCAGTGATCCTAGAAGCAGGGTTAGCATAAAAACAAATTTCTGCTTGTGCTGTCTCTTTCACACACTCTCTCTTTCAAATAAATGAATAAAAAATAATTAAAAAAGGTAATTCCTCCTTAGCTATCAGACTATGAGAAAAAGAGCCTTGATTCCTTCAGAAGGGTTCTTTTTTTCCTCTAAGATTGTATGTATGTATGTATGTATGTATTTGAGAGAGAGAGCAGGGAGGGGCAAAGGAAGAGGGACAAGTAGTCCCTGCACTGAGCCTGGAGCTTATCGTGGGGCTCCATCTCATGACCCTGAGATCTTGACCTGAGCCAAAATCAAGAGTCAGACGCTTAACCAGCTAAGCCACCCAGGCACCCCCAGAAGGGTTCTTAATAGAAATAAAGGGTAAAAGTATGCATTTCTTAGCAACACGTACTTCCTGTAACTGAATGACTATCTTGTTAGCCTTTATGTCTTATTGTCATAAATGCATATTTAATATTTTGTAGTACTTTTCCTGTTGTTGACATATAGGCCTGAAATTTTTTTGGACCCATTTCTTAAACTTACCTTTAAAAAAGTAGAAAAGACATATGTAAGAGAAACATAGTTCAAAATTAAACCCTGCAAAGTTTTATGAATATATTAATAACCTAATTCCCATTCATATACTAACTTTTATAATATAAACCTTTTCATTTATGCTTCTTGAAGCCATCTTGATTACTTCTTGTCCACCTGGACACAAGGATACCAACTTGGAAAGAAACCATATCATATATCTTTTATAGTGTAATAAAACGTTATTTGAACCTCCTATTAAAGATAGGTATGCATATTTATAATGGTCATTTAAAATTAAAAAAATTTTATGTTGTCTTTTGTAATATGTATTTAATATTTTTAATATTTGGAGATCAGTTTCCAGACCTGTAGGAAAACAGCTATCCAACTGCAACAAGTTTTTGAATGTATTTTTTTCCTTTCCTGTTTATTAATTTGATTAGGAAATGAATAGTCAACATTAAAATTCACATTCCAGCTTCCTGTATTCTTCATAATTAATTAAAAACTCTCTTAGTCAATTAATGTTCTGCTTGTTACAAGCATCTGTTAAGTAAGAGAAAAATAGAGGAATAGCTAGTTATTTAAGAATATTTCATGGGGCGCCTGGGTGGCTCAGTCCTTAAGTGTCTGCCTTCGGCTCAGGTCATGATCTCAGGGTCCTGGGATCGAGCCCCACATCAGGCTCCTTGCTCCGCGGGAAGCCTCCTTCTCCCTCTCCCACTCCCCCTGCTTGTGTTCCTGCTCTATCTCTCTCTCTGTCAAATAAATAAATAAAATCTTTAAAAAAAAAAAAAAAAGATTCTTCCATGAGGATTATCTACTTTGTGGCTCAGATTTATGTCCTGAGTTGGCTTTTCTTAGTCATCTAGCACCAGGCTCCTTTGGCCCCATAATTCAAATTGGTCTGATTTATGTATGTGTCTATATTTGTATATGTATATAATGTATATGTGAGTATGTCTTGAAGTACAAATCATCTGTAAAATGAGGTAGCATCAGTTTTGAAATCCTTACTTATTATGTGGATAACAAAACCCATTTTAGATTGGTGGATAATTGAGCATTGACCACATTACTTGCATTGGTCAGCCAAAATTAATTGAGAGCATAATTTGTATTTTCCACAATATTTGACATGACTATAGTTTCAGAATCAAACTTCTGGAGTCTTGTGATCTGGTGGAAAGATTATACCTGAATCATAGTCAGATGAATGTTGATCTGAGGATTCGGGGTGGGAAGCGGGAATTCGAAACTATCTTTAGTTGCTTATGTTCATTTCTGTGATTTTATCCACTGATATAGTAAACTGATCTTCTAAATCTTTTCTGTAGGAAATTTTGGGAACGGTTTATTGCCCTGTGTCATGAAAATAATAGCCTACACGGAATCACTTTTGAACAGATCAAAGCTCAGCTAGAGGCTTTAGAACTCAAGAAGACGTATGTGTTGAATCCGCTGGCACCTGAATTTATCCCCCGGGCTCTAAGACTGCAGCATTCAGGAAATACCAACAAACTGCAGCAGTCACCCCCCAAGGTAAAGCCTGCTGATGGAATCCAAGAGGGTAGAGGGAGAGAACAGCACAGAAGGGTCCAAGGTTCATTGGGCTGCAAGTTACTTTAAGCATTGGAAATGAAGGTTACATTTGGCGGCAAGCAGTTTCTGCAAGGAGCTTGTCTAGTTTGGACATGTAAGTGAGAATACAGTGTGGTGTGTAGCCGTGCTCAATGTCCTAATCATCCTCAAAAAAGTTTTCAAGTACCTGGTTGCTTCTGGTGTCCTTTGTATAATATCTCCCTGTCCTCTCTACTGATAGGCTTTTCTTTAGCAAGATGTGAATAAAACAAAGCAGTTTAAAAGACTGTCAACACTCATTAAAAGCATGCCCTTAGAACATATTATTACAAGGAATAATATTATATAATAGTGTTCGTAGAAAACAGTTCTAATCCTGTGTTGCTGACCAATTCATTTCAAGTAATATTTGACACAGTGAAAAAATTTGGTTGACTTGAAGATTACTTTAATTGATTTGACCTATATTTGTTGTGTAAGAAGTAATCCAATCAGGAGTGGAGGTGGGTCAGTCAGGGCCATGTCTACTTTTGAACCATAGTTATTTCGGGCAGGGACAGCTGGTGTATTTGCTACAGTGCCTGAAAAACATATGCTTGCACTTACCATCTAGAAAAGAAAGTTATGAGAATGGCATGTTTAGTATTCTGGGTTTTTTGGTGTGTTTATAGTCATCAGTATGGTATTAAATGACATGAATGAAGTAAAAGAATATTTCAATTTGGGGCTTCATTTTAAAAGTGTAAAACCTGATGTGTAAACAGTAATTAATGGTTTAATATCTTGAAAGTCTTTCAGCTAAATAGGTATTAAGCTGAGAAGAGAACTACTTCTGTGTTAAAATACTGTTGTATGTTATTAGTTTAATAAAAATGGACCGAATGTGCAGTAATGTTTAGTGATTTGGGATTTCCAGGGGATTAAGCATCTTGTATAAATGAATCTTCTAGATTTCTAAAGCTTAAACTATTAATAAATTGATGATCAACTTATTTGTCAGATAGTTAAGTTTCTTCTGTGTACCAGCTGCTATGGTAGGTGCTAGAGAAGCCTAGATAAGCGGATTAGGCCCCCGGAGTCCTTTGCAGCAGATGGTGGAGGGTGATGGTCAGAGGAAGTAGGTGGATTCAAGGCAGTTTCCATCACAGAGATCTTGTTTAGGAGCCCACTGAGTAGATGGGGATAGTGCTAGACTGAGGAGACATTTCAGAAACTAGGATATAAAAGCTCCATTAGGGCAGAGATTTTTGCCTGTATTACTTACTGTGCTAGCCTTGGTGCCTAGAACAACACTTGGCTCACCATAGGTGCTTAAAAGTATTTTTTAGATGAATGAATGAAGCTCAAGAAAGAGCTTATACAGAAGGCCAGAGGTGTGAGAGAATAGGCTCTACAGGGATCAGCAAGGAGTTTAGGGTGTGTGGGGAGTAGGGAATCCAGGTAGACATTTTTTTATTTTACTGTTTTTTTTAGTTAAAATGTTGTAAAATCATTATACCCTTTGCACATCCCTAACTACAATAGCGTAAACTCTTCTTACTGACTTGAGAATGTAAGCATCAGTTTATGTACTGTAGGTGCAGCTAGATTCAAGCCCTGATACCAAATGTGGACTGACCCTAACTAAGCAAGATCCTGCAGTTTGCTTTTTGTTGTCATTTTAAAGGTGAAGTAAATATATGTTCAATCCACTTGCTTTTCTAAAACCATAAACTCCCTGAAGACAAAAATCCTCTTCTATATACTTTTTATGGCCCCTAGTGCCTCGCCCCACTCTTTGCATGTAGTGGGTGCTCAGTAAATATTTGATAAGAGAATAATGGTTATGATGCATCAAGTAGAGTGTAGCGTGGCTTTTCTCTCTCTCTCTTTTTTTTTTTGGTGTGGCTTTTCTCTTTTATTTTTATTTTTTTAAACTTATTTATTTGACAGAGAGACACAGCGAGAGAGGGAACACAAGCAGGGGGAGTGGGAGAGGGAGAAGCAGGCTTCCCGCGGAGCAGAGAGCCCGATGCGGGGCTCGATCCCAGGACCCTGGGATCATGACCTGAGCCGAAGGCAGATGCTTAACTACTGAGCCACCCAGGCGCCCCGGCTTTTCTCTTTTAGTAAGAGGATTGTGTAATTTTAATTAATGGCCAAAACAGCCATTGCCCTGATTTTTTTTTTGACTTTTTAGAAAATATTCTTCACTGATACAACACATATCGTCTGTTGTTTCTATGTCACTAACACAGTGGTTCATCACATTTTTTATACACCTGGCTATTTAAGATTATTGATTATTTAAAGCATGTATGAGAATAATCAATAATTTTAAACAACTAAGGTATAGTGAGCAAGAGGTTATTTTTGTCACTTTATCTCCTTTCTCTCCCAGTATTTTCTTTTACTTCCATTAAATTGTTTTGAGGTTTGAATTTGTGCTAGAGTTTTGTTTTATTTAATTTTCTATTGTAGGAAGTTTCAAACATATTCATAAGTAGAATAGTATAATGAATTCCTTGTCATCTGGGTTTTCTTTTTTTTTTTTTTTTTTTAAGAATTTATTTATTTGAGAGAGAGCGAGAACACGCACATGAGCGTGAGGAGTAGAGGGACAAGCAGACTCCCCGCTAAGCATGGAGCCCAACTCGGGGCTCAGGCCCAGGACCCTGAGATCATGACCTGAGCCAGAACCAAGAGTCGGATGCTCAACCGACTGAGCCACCCGGGTGACCCCCTGTCATCTAGGTTTATTAATTACCAACTTAATCTTGTCTCATCTACAGACCACTCCCCTCCTTCCCCCACCAGATATACACACTGGAAAATTTTGAAACAAATCCCACATACTTTATTTCATGTGCTAGAGTCTTTTGATGAATGGGGATTTACTTCATTGCTAGAAAAGGATGCTATTTCTTTCTTTTTTTTTTTTTTTAAAGATTTTATTTATTTATTTGACAGAGAGAGACACAGCAAGAGAGGGAACATAAGCAGGGGGAGTGGGAGAGGGAGAAGCAGGCTTCCCGCCGAGCAGGGAGCCCAATGCGGGGCTCGATCCCAGGACCCTGGGATCATGACCTGAGCCGAAGGCAGACGCTTAACGACTGAGCCACCCAGGCGCCCCTCTTTTTTTTTTTTAAAGGTTTTATTTATTTATTTGACAGAGACAGTGAGAGAGGGAACACAAGCAGGGGGAGTGGGAGAGGGAGAAGCAGGCTTCCCGCTGAGCAGGGAGTCCGACGCGGGGCTCAATCCCAGAACCCTGGGTCATGACCTGAGCCAAAGGCAGACGCTTAACCGACTGAGCCACCCAGGCGCCCCAAGGATGCTGTTTCTGAAAATGTGATACTAAACCATACAATTGCCCCTTAAGTTTTCCTTAATGTTTAACTTTTAACACAGTTCTGTGCATAAGAAATATTAAAAATTAGTATTGTTGATACAGTTAGTATTGATGATTTAAATCCCAGTCTCATTTCATGTAGATGCAGTCATCAGAAGCCTGGCTGATAGTTAAAAGTGCTCCAGGACCTGCTTGCTTAGGGTTGTGTTTGGCAACAAAACATGCCCCGAGCTGTTGAGCAGTCACATAACTTTATGTAAGAGGTCCATTCTGTGATGGTGTTAGCGAAGGTACAGAGTGTTAGGGCTCCAGGAGCCGGTTGTCCGAGCTGGCCCTTTATTGCCTCCCTCTCTGCAGGCATCATTTATCGCCAAGCGCCTGTTTCATGGGCGCCTGCAGAATTAGCATGGAGAAAAGCAATTTGCCTGTTTTCATTCCACTTACTCCTAGGGCATTTGCTGGGAGCAATGTTTGGAAGCTTTGCTAAAATGGAACAGATTCATTTGCGCACACACTAAAAACAGGACAGAGCATAGATAATACTCAGAAATGGATCCTCTGAAAAGACCGAAGCATTATTTTATAGATTCTAGTTGTCAGTTGTTTTCATCATCTGTCTCCAGCTGCTTGTGTTGTGTCTCACTGTCCGGACATCAGAAAGCATGTCAGTCTGTGTACTTTAGTAGCCGAAGTGCCCAGCCAGGGGTGGACATGTGGTGGGCCTCATTAACATTTGTTGAATGCGTAAATGGAAAACAATGTGTGAAAAAGTAAATATTTGAATAAACGAATGGTAGAGTAAAAGGTCCTTACAAACTATGTTGACGTGAGCTATGTTTGCTTATAAAAATCCTGACATTCTACTAGAGGTTCACATTCTTTCTGAGATTTATTAGCAAACTTTTGGAATTATCATTGTGGAATGACTTTTATAGACAGTTAGTGCTAACCCTACTGCTACATTATTATTTTGTTTATAAGCTACCAAACACCATATGATTATTCTACGGACCAAGTACACTTACTGCCCAACAGCTGCGTGCTAAGTGGAAGCATCTGAGTAAGGTACCTCCCGCACTGAACCGTACAAGAGTGCTGAATTATACTTGCAGAGGTGCATATCTTTTCACATGATAGACCCCAAGTTGCTTTTTAATTTGGTGTATCCCACAACCCAGAGTGCTGATGTGTATTGTCTGGCCTGCTTCCAGCTTTACATATAGGATTAACCTAGACTGTGGTTATTCTTTGTATTGGTTTCCTATTGTTGCTGCAACAAATTAGCACAAACTTAGTGACTTAAAACAACACAAATGTATTATCTCACATTTCTTTGGGTCACATGTCCCAACCCTTGGTTGGTTTCTTGGTGTTGGGTCTCACAAGGCCAGGATCAAAGTGTTGGCTGACTGGCCTCTTATCTGGAGGCTCTGGGAAGAATCTGCTTCTGAGTTCATGCAGAATCTAGTTCCTTGTGGTTGCAGGACCGAGGTCCTTGTTTCGTTGCCTGCTGGAGCGTTCTTAGCTTCTGGAGGCTTCTCTCCTATTCTTGCATTTGGCCCTTGTGTTTTCTCAGAGTGACCAGCAATGTATTAAATCCTTCTCTCCCTTGGAATCTCTGACTGCCTCTTCTGCCACATCTGTCTGACTCCAGCTGGGGAAATTTTTCTGCTTTTAGGGCTCATGTGATTAGAGTGGGTCCACCCAGATAATCTAGGATAATCTCCTTATTTCAAATACACCACTTAATTATATCTGCGGAGTCCCTTTTGCCACATAACATGGCATAGTCACGGATTCCAGGGATCAGGGTGTGGACATCTCTGGAGGGCTGTTCGTACCACACTATGACTACATCACTGTTTTCTCTGCATGCTGCACGTTCACCCCTGCTTGATGGTTCATTAGAGGCTAAGGAATCGAAATGGTTTGCTACCCTTTTGGAATAGTCTTCTCTCCTTTCTTCCATCAGTGTATGTGCCTCAGCTGCTCTTGATGTCACTTCTGATTGCTTCTTCTTCTGATCTTCCCACCTATTTCCACCATCTCTGCTGCCTGCAACGCTCACCTTTTCATGGTTTCTTCTTTCTCCTGCCATGCTTTTCTTATTGCTCCTCTATTCCTCAGAAGTTTTTTTTTTTATAGCTAGTGCCAATCACTGGGAACAGTCTCCGGATTAATGGACCAACTGTGATTCTTTTTTGAGTGTTTCTTCTGACTCTCTAAGAGTTGGAGCTTCGTTGCACTTGTCCGCTCATAACCAACCTACCTGACCGCACGCCTTTGATGTTTAGTGCTGACTTGAATAATTAACATTGTGACAGATAGGGAGATGAAGGAAGCGTCACTGTACTTTCGCTTTGGCCAGGAAGAAATTTTTTTCCCTGCTATAGATGTTATCCACCCTCCCCTTCAATTTTCAGATGTTATGTACAAATAACAGATTTGTGTGTGTCTAAGGGTAAGTTGTATAACGTGCTACTTGTGTTGTATCATGGCTTTGTGTTACATTTAGCCAATAGAGCGAGAAAGACATTTTTGAAGTCCAGAAATTCAGAACCATTGTCTCTTCAGATGTTGTTTCTGCCCTAAAATCATCCCATTTCTAGCATTGCTTATTTAATATATCTTCAGTTGATGAACATTTAGGTTGTTAACATTTAACATACATATAAACAATGCTGTGATGAACATCTGTGCCCAAATCCAGTATTATTTTATTTGGATAAATTCCTGAAAGTGCAATTATTGGGTTAAAGTGTATATACATTTTTGATGTTTCTGGTAATATTGCCAAATTGCTTTCTAGAACATTTGTACATTCTCTTAAGCAGATTGTGTCAGTGTCTTTTCCTATCCCTTTAGTAAATTTTACACTTTAAGATGCCATGAATCATGCTCGAAATACCGTAAGTCCCAAACCATGTTTATGTTCACATGGTTGTTTTAAAGGTTTTCATCCTCAGGGATTGAAGACTCATGTTTTTCCCTTGAAAAGCAACTTTTCATTTCATCATTTAATTAATAGAAAATTTGTAGAGAAGCTGCAAAGGAACAGAATTTAGGTTTCAGTCACATTGACTGCTTATTTCTTTTTATTTAAAAAATCATTTAAACAAAGAATTTTAGATACCCTTAATTTGAAGCTGAGAAAATTCGAGGCCTAGCACCATCACTTAATATTTATTTATTTATCCATTTTTTAAAAAGATTTTATTTATTTGAGAGAGTATGAGTGGGTGGGAAAGGGGGTGGAGGGAGAGGGAGAAGCATACTCCCCACTGAGCAGGGAGCCCTTCATGGAGCTCGATGCCAGGATCCTGAGATCATGACCTGAGCCAAAGGCAGACGCGTAACTTACTGAGCCACCCAGGCGCCCCCCCATGACTTAATATTTAAAAAGAAAGTTGACTCAAAGCAGTCTAATGGTTATTGATTACGGACTTGCAGTCTTTGAATTTTAATTGTTGCTGTATATATTCAGTTTGCATAGGATTAGGAAAGTGGTTATTGTTCTCCTAATATTAAATGTGTTTTAAATTATTATACTTGTTTTTTTTCTTTAAAGGGGAAAAGCCTCCATCATACCCAGAATGATCATTTCCAGAATGATGGAATTGGTAAGTGGAAAATTAGCTCTGAGATAACTTGCATTTATTGTATAAGAGATTTAACCCCAAACTTCATCACTAGAAAGAGGAGGATGGGGAGGAGGCGGGGACACACACACACACACACACACACACACACACACACTCACTCACTTTGGAACTCACTTAACTCTTTTATTCAACACATCTGGTCTTGTGAATTCTCTTATGCTGTTTCTGAAAACAGGTGATTTATATCAGAAGTTTTGAGGAAAAACATTTAAGCCCATGCAACAAGAGTTTTTAGAAAATATATTCTACAAATGTTGGGTCATTGAAATTTCAAGATGAAGTTTATTTAAACGATTTAAAATATTAGAAATTGTGCTTTTAAAATAATAATTGCTTAACCTTCATTTTGTTTGTGGCTATATTATAGTTGTAAGCCAAAACTTCATTTTGAAGGATTGTATTTATTTTCCTAGTCTTAGAAGAATGTTTACTGAGTGTGTATGGTTTTCTCTCTTGAAAGACACACCTCTAGCTTCTTGGAAGACATTTACAGTTATACTAGTTTACAAAAGGAATACTTTGTATATCTCAAGCTAATTTTAGGGAACATTGTAAAATGGTTATGTGTTTTTAATATGCTTTGCTCTTCCACATTGGTATTTCTTTGATTATAAGATATCTTAGGGAAGACCTGGGAAATGTATTTTGCTGTTGGTGATTTAAATTATTCTTGTCTAGAGGAATGTGTACAACTACTGAGTGCACCCTCTCTCTTTTTCAGTTCAGCCCAATCCTTCTGTACTTATTGGCAATCCTATTAGAGCATATACTCCTCCACCACCTCTTGGACCTCACCCAAATTTGGGGAAATCTCCAAGCCCTGTTCAAAGAATAGATCCTCACACGGGGACAAGTATTCTTTACGTACCTGCTGTCTATGGAGGGAATGTCGTTATGTCGGTGCCTTTACCTGTAAGTGGACATTTGAGATACTTTCTGTTTAATAAAATAAAATAGGTTTCCTTAAATTAGTAACTATCCCAAATAGTTTTGTACCTTTTTAAAAAAAATTTTTCGGTGCCTGTAAGCTTTTATAGCAGCTCTTTCTTTAACCTTCAGATTTTGAAATGACCAAAGAAATATGAATTGTTGCTTACAATTTGTTACTAGATTATCAGTGGCTATGAAGAAATCTGTAAATTGGATGTTTTGATTGAGAAGCCTTTGTATTCTTTTAAAATATTTTTACTGGGAAAATTGAGCTGAAAGTTAACATAGCTTGTAAATTGGTCTCTTGTTTTATAAAGTGATGCTCTATTTTATCTTTTACTTTTTTATTCTTACATAATTCATTAACCTTTCCTAAGAAATATAGTTTTTTGGAGGAGGCAAAGAAGCTTTGATTAGTCTAGCTCTCTGGATCTGTGAATTTTTCTGAGAAATTTCACTCCTTATGAAATCTTACTGGTACTTAAAAACATTATTAAATCCTTTCTAAGACAATAGATATTTAGAGGGCTTCCATCTTGTGTATAACCCATTTTTAAATTCCTTTAAGATTCTTTAATATTTTGGTAATTTTGTTAATTTGCTTATATAATAATATTTCCAAATTCAGGAATTTTAGCCTAGAAAACATATCTTTCATTTAAGGCAAGTATTGTAATTTCAGGCAGAGGTGATTACTGCCAGGGATTTTTGGCACCTCCCACCACCAAAATGGAAAAATGCCTAGCTGTATAAACCTTTCTCAGCCATATTGATCACGATAGTTTACAATTACAGCAGCCAATGAGAGTAACTGTCAGTAAGAAATATGTAATTCATGCCCACTCCCCATAGCTGACTTATTTCTTCCCAGACAGCCTGGCAACATTATACATCATTTGCTTTAGTCCTTTAGGATTTATATTTCATTTTACTAGGTCAAAGAGGCTTTTATTATATAAGATTTTTTTTAGGAGCCTGCATTTAACAGTTATATTACAGTAAGAGGGGCAGTAGCTTAGATGTCATTGTATTTATCCTTTTATGTTAGTACGCAGAGATTATATGTTTAGATAACACCTAAAGAAATGTTCTGTTTCTGTGGTTTAAGGGAAGAGTTGAATTAATCAAAAGCATTAATTAAACTAATAGCCTGTTTGAATTTTCCCTACAGTAAATACACATGAAATGATTGGGTTATTCATGTAAAGTTGGAATATGTATATTTTGTGTCGAGACTCCTTAGACTAAATTCTTTCTTAATTTTCCCCCTGTTCTCTCATTTAGTCTATTAAACTATGTAACTATGCAGTTATAATTTAAAAGATAATTTCCTTGGTAACCTATGACATGTATACCTTCATATTGGGGGGAAATGATTCAAGATTATAAAATGATGTAATGTGTCAAGGAGTAATTATCAGTTTTAAGTCCTCAATTTCTTCCAAACCTGAAAAATGATCAATTTTCCCTACACACTAAAGATTCAGGAAGCCAGTTTTCTTTTTTAAAGAAGCCAGTTTTTGACCAGTTAAGATGTAGCAGTAATTCTGCCAATTGTTACAATTAGCATTGACTTTGTAGTTATTCATTTTGATAAAATTAACATCTCTCTGTGTGTGTTTGCTCTTTCCTAATCAACAGCACTATGGCAGCTTGCCTTTCAAAATGCACGTAATGCAGTTATTTTATTTCTTGTACTAACCTAGGTACCATGGACAGGGTACCAGGGCAGATTTGCAGTCGATCCTCGGATCCTTACACACCAGGCAGCGATGGCCTACAATATGAACCTCTT
Source organism: Phoca vitulina (assembly GCF_004348235.1). Classification (NCBI taxonomy): domain Eukaryota; kingdom Metazoa; phylum Chordata; class Mammalia; order Carnivora; family Phocidae; genus Phoca; species Phoca vitulina. Next base: position 4,017,631 of record NW_022589744.1, read on the forward strand.
ACAGACACACGGACGGGGGTCTCCCATACCATACGGCCTTGGGCACCACCCGCCTGTCAGCATAGGGCAGCCACAAAACCCGCATCAGGAGAAGGAGCAGCATGAGCCAAGTCGAAATGGTGAGCTGCTTCACTGTTCTCATGTTCCTGAATTGATGATATGCCTGTTTGTATCAACATATAAAGTTCTTTTAACAGTATGATTATTTTTTTTTAAAGATTTTATTTATTTATTTATTTATTTATTTATTTATATAAAGCATAGGGAGGGGCAGAGGGAGAGGGAGAGAATCTCAAGCAGACTCCCCACTGAGCGAGGAGCCCAACACGGGGCTCGATCTCACGACTCTGAGACCATGACCTGAGCCGAAACCAAAGAGTTGGTCACTCAGCTGACTGAGCCACCTAGGTGGCCAATATTTAGAGTGTTTTAAATGACAGTTCTTTAAAATTGAGCTGGAAAATCCTCTCCTGTTAAACATTTTTATTGACCCAAATTATTTTTGTGCTGTACTAAACATGAATGCTACTCTTGATTTAAAGTAGTTCTTATGTAAATCACAATCTCCTGTCTACTTGAATTATAAATAAGGAAAAATTACCCAGTCTGCTTTTTAAAGTCAGGTTTATTGAGGTATAATTTATATACAGTAAAATTCACTTTTAAAACATATAGTTGATGTGTTTTGACAAATACAGAGAGTTGTTCACTACCATCAGAATCAAGATATAGGATATTTCCATAACTCAAAATGTTTCCTCATATCCCTTTGTAGTCCGCCTTCACCAACCCCCGGCCCTGGGCAACCACTAATCGGGAGTTTTGTCTCTAGTATGTCATGTAAATGGAATCACAGAGTATATAGTTTGGTGTGTCCAGCTTCATTCACGTAACTTAATGCTTTTGAGATTCATTCATGTTGTCTGTGTCAGTAGTTTCTTCCTTTTTACTGTTGATTAGTATTCTATTATGTGGATGCGCCACAATGTTTTTATCTACCCATCATTTGATGGTCACCTTAGTTATTTCTATAATTTTTGGCTCTTATGAATAAAGTTGCTGTGAACATATGTGTGAACATACGTTTTCATTTCTCTAGAGTGTATTCCCAGGAGTAAGATTGCTGAGCATATTATAAATACATAGGTGACTTTATAAGAAACTGCCATGCTGTTTTCCAAAGTGGTGATCCATTTTTCATTTCAGCTAGTAACGTATGAGATTTCTAGCTGTTCCACATTCTCATCAGCACTTAGTGTTGTCATTCTTTTTAATTTTACCCTTGCTAGTGGGTATGTGATAGTGTCTGATCATAGTATTAGTTTGCATGTTCCTAATGACTAATAATGTTGAATATCTTTTCATTGGGCTTACTTGCCCTCTGTATATCTTTCATGAAGTGTCTATTCATATTTTTGCCCACTTTTTTTATTAGTGTGTTTTATGAAGTTATAAGAGTTCTTTATACCTTCTGGATACAAATCTTTAATTAGATACATGTTTTGAAAATATTTTCTCCCAGGATATGGCTTGCCTTTTCATTAACAGTATCTTTCAAAAAGTAGAAGTTTCTACTTTTGATAAAATTCAGTTTATCCATTTTTTTCTTTGAGTCATGTTTTTGGTGTGGTGTCTAAATTTCTTTGACTGATCCAAGATCACAAAGCTCTGTGTTTTTTTCCCTAGAAATGTCATAGTTTTAGCTCTCACATTAGGTCCATTTTGAGTTAAGTTTTATATGTGGTGTGAGGTGAGAATTCAGATGGTTTTTTTGTTTGTTTCTGTATGTGTATGTGTGTGTGTGTGTGTGTGTGTGTGTATATATATATATATATATATATAGCAACATTTGTTGAAAACACTGTCCTTCCTCCATTAAATGTAGTGCCTTTGTTGAAAATCGATTGCATATATGAAGTCTCTGTTCTGTTCTGTTGATGCACGTGTTTATGTGTATGCCAGATGTGCTGTCTTGATTCCTGTAGCTTTATGAAAGTCTTGACATCAGGTACTATGAGTTTTCCAACTTTGTTCTTTTTTCAAAACTGTCTATTCCAGGTCCTTTGCATTTCCATGTACATTTTAGAATCAGCTTCTCAGTTTCTACAAAAAACCCTCCTGGGATTTGGATTGGGATTGTGTTGATTTGTAGATCAATTTAGGGAGGATTGACATCTTAACAGTATTGAGTGCCCTGCTCCCTTTTTTAAAGATTTCAGTATATGACTCCTGCACAAACTTTGTTAGAGTGAAAGCTTAAATTAATATAGGTATTCAGTGTTACAGTTTTCCTCCTCAGTAGTGCATCCCACAAATTCTGATGTATTTTCATTTCATTCAGTTGAGTACACTTTCTAATTTCACTTGAAATTAGGTCCATGGAATATTTAGAAAGGGGAGTTTCAGTTTCTAGTTATTAGGGATCTTCTAAGAATTTTTATGTTACTGATTTCTACATTAATTCCATTGTGGTAAGAAAACATATTTTGTATGACTCAAACTCTTTTGAATTTATTGAGATTTGTTTTATGGTCCAGAATATGGTGTATCTTTGCAAATGTTCCATGTTCACTTGAAAAGAATGGAGTGTTCTATAAATGTTACTTACATCAAGTTGATTGATAGAATTGTGCACAACTACTATATTCTTGCTGATTTTCTACTTTTTAAAAAATATGTATTGAGAGGAGAATATTGAAATCTCCAAATACAATTGGCATTTGTCTATTTTTCCTTAAGAAGTTTTGCTTGATTAATTTTGAAGTTCTGTTATTAAGAGCATCAACATTTAGGATTATGTGTTCTTGATTAATTAACTCTTGTGAATTTGGAATGACTTCCTTTATCCCTGGTAATAGTCTTTGCTCTGTGACCTACTTTGCTTAATATCTAATGTAATCACTTTAGCTTTCTTTTGACTAGTGGTGGCATGGTATATCTTTTTTTACCCTTTTTTCTTTCTTTCTTTCTTTCTTTTTTTTTTTTTTTTTTACCTATTACTGTTAATCTCTTTGTGTCTTTATATTTAAAGTGCACTTCTTGGGGCACTTGGGTGGTTCAGTCGGTTAAACATCTGACTCTTGATTTTGGCTCAGGTCATGATCTCAGGGTTGTGGGATCGAGCCCTGCTCAGGCTCTGCGCTCAGCTCAGAGCCTGCTTGAGATTCTCTTTTTCCCTCTCCCATTTGCCTCTTCTCTCGTGCATGCTCTTTCTGTCTCTCTCATATACATAAAATCTTTAAAGTGCATTTATTTTATTTTATTTGTTTTTTAAAAGATTTACTTATTTGGGAGAGAGGGAGGTGGGGGAGGGACAGAGATTGAGAGAGAGAGAGAGAGAGAATCCTAAGAAGATTCCCTGCTGAGCTTGGAGCCCTATGTGGGGCTCAATCCCACAATCCTGAGATCCTGAGATAATGACCTGAGCCAGAACTAAGAGTTAAGTGCTCAACTGACTGAGCCACCCAGGAGTCCCTACAGTGCATTTATTTTAGATGGCATGTGGTTGGCTCTTGATTTTTTTTTTTTTTAAGTCCAGTGTGACAATCTCTGCCTTTTAATTGGGGTGTTAGACCATTTATACTTAATGTGATTATATAGTTAGGCTTGATTTTGTCATCTTGCTATCTATTTTTAATTTGTCCAATCTGTTTTTTGTTTCTCCTTGACTTTTTTCCTGCCTTCTTTTGGATTAGTTGAATATTTTTTATGATTCCATTTTATCTCCGTTTTTTTATTATTAGCTATAACTCTGTATTATTTTAGTATTTGCTTTAGAGTTTATAGTATACATCTTTAACTTCTCACAGTCTACTTTCTAATTTATATTTTACCACTTCATGTACAGTAAAAGAACCTTATAATATTTCAATTTTTCCTCTCCTGGTTTTTATGATATTATTGTCATGCATTTTACTTTTACATGTGTTATAAGCCCAAACATTGTTATTATTTTTATTTAAACAACCAAGTATCTTTTTTTTTTTTTTAAGATTTTTATTTATTTGACAGATTGAGAGAGAGAGACAGTGAGAGAGGGAACACAAGCAGGGGGAGTGGGAGAAGGAGAAGCAGGCTTCCCACTGAGCAGGGAGCCCAATGCGGGGCTTGATCCCAGGACCCTGGGATCATGACCTGAGCTGAAGGCAGACACTTAATGACTGAGCCACCCAGGCGCCCCCAGCCAAGTATCTTTTTTATTTATTTTTTATTTTTTATTTTTTTTAAAGATTTTATTTATTTATTCATGAGAGAGAGAGAGGCAGAGGGAGAAGCAGGCTCCCAAGGAGCAGGGAGCCTGATGCGGGACTCGATCCCAGGACCCTGAGATCATGACCTGAGCCGAAGGCAGACGCATAACCATCTGAGCCACCCAGGCGCCCCCAAGTATCTTTTTTAAAGAGTTTTAAATACGAACAATAATTTTTTGTATCTATCCATGTAGGTAACATTTCTGGTAATCTTTCTTTCTTTCCGTATATTCATGTTTTCATTTGATAGAATTTTCCTTCTGCCTGAAGGACTTTTCTTAAAATTCCTTGTAATGTAAATCTACTGGTGATGAATTCTTTCAGTATTTGTATGCTTGAAAATATTTTTGTTTCACTTTCATTTTTGAGAGATAGTTTTGCAGGGTATAGAATTCTTGGTTGACAGTTTTTAATCTTTCAGTGCTTTAATGATGTTACTCTGCTGTTTTCTTGCTTGAATTGTTTCTAGTGAGAAATCTGATGTCATCCTACCTTTGTTTTGTATATGTAATGTGACTTTTTTTTCTCTGACTCCTTTTAAGAGTTTCTTTTTCTACTGGTTTTAGTAGATTGCTTATGATATTCCTTGGTGTAGTTTTCTTCGTGTCTCTTGTGTTTGGGGTTTTGTTGAGCTTCTTGGATCTATGGATTTATAGTTTTCATCAAGTTTGGAAACTTTTGACCTTTATTTCTTTTTTTAAAAAGTTTTTATTTATTTATTTATTTATTTATTTATTTGTTTGTTTGACAGAGAGAGACACAGCGAGAGAGGGAACACAAGCAGGGGGCAGTGGGAGAGGGAGAAGCAGGCTTCTCGTGGAGTAGGGAGCCCGATGTGGGCTCGATCCCAGGACACTGCGATCATGACCTGAGCCAAAGGCAGACGCTTAAAGGCTGAGCCACCCAGGCACCTGACCTTTATTTCTTAAGATATTTTTTGTCTCACCTCCTCCTGGCTTCTTCAGGAATTCCAACTACCCAAATACTAGGCTGATTAAAGTTTCCCCACAGTTCATGGATGCACTTTCCTTTTTTTTCTCTTTCTCTTTTTTCTTTTTGTATTTCATTTTTTGTAGTTTCTGTTGCTCAAGTTCACTAAGTTTTTATTCTATAATGTCTAATCTGCTAGTTCCATCCAGTGTATTTTTCATCTCAGACATTGTAGTTTTCATTTCTTGAAGTTTAGTAGTAACCGTATTCTGGAATGAAAATTCATTTTACAAATTTCCAGTGGCTTTCCTAAAAAAGTGATGTATATATGTATGTATGTATGTATGTATTTAAGTAGGCTCCATGCCCAATGTGGAGCCCAGTGCAGGGCTTGAACTCATGAGCCTGAGATCAAGACCTGAACTGGTATCAAGAGTTGGATGCTTAACTGACTGAGTCACCCAGGTGCCCCATAAAAGAGTGTTTTTATTTATTTATTTTTTTTTTAAGATTTTATTTATTCATTTGAGACACAGAGATACAGAGAGAGAGAGAGCATGAGCAGGGAGAGAGGCAGAGGGAGAGGGAGAAGCAGGCTCTCCGCTGAGCAGGGAGCCCGATGCGGGGCTCGATCCCAAGATCCTGGGATCATGACCTGAGCTGAAGGCAGACGCTTAACCATCTGAGCCACCCAGGTGCCCCAAAAGAGTGTTTTTAAACAGTAGCCCAAATCAGGGATTTTTTTCAAGGAATTTAAAACATCCAACAGTTAACTCTTATAGATTAAAATCCCTTCACGTGTGTGGGGCTCCTGGGTGGCTGTTGGTTAAGCATCAGACTCTTGATTTCGGCTCAGGTCATGATCTCAGGGTTGTGAGACTGAGCCCTGCATCGGGCTCGTGCTCAGCTGAGTCTGCTTGAGATCCTCTCCCTCTGCCCCTCCCCTTGCTCTCTCTCTCTCTCTGTCTCTTTCAAGTAAATAAATATAATCTTAAAAGAAAGAAAAATAAGATCCTTTCATGTGTGAAATAGCATTATTTAATTCTATTCTAATTGTGAATGTTTTTAAATCTTAATTTGCTTCGTTTACTATTTATCATCCACTTATATTTAGTTTGCTATTACTTTTAAGTAGTGTAACTACATTCCTTTCGGAATATCTATTCAGTTTAGATTCCTTTGTTAATTGGGTTGGCATATTTTTGGATTTTTGCTTAATTGCATTTGTGAATGGCCAAAGCATTGAGCCTTTATAAATAAGCAAGAATGCCAATGCCTTTTGTGCATCTAGTTTAAGAAAACGAGGCTACAAATTCCTGGAGAATGGGCAGTTATCTTTGAAATTATTTCATGTTTTAAGGTCATTCCTTTATTAAGCTTTTGTTTTGACAATGAGGTTTGCTTTAATTATAAATTTTCTTTCTTGCAGGGAAACTGCAACTCTGAAACTTTAGAAAAAGCAAATCCCAGGCAGTAGTATAAATCGATATAATGGGTGAAAAATGTTCAAAATATTCTGCTTCTGTCTAATAATGGTTAGTCATTGGAAATGTAACATCCATTGGAGACAGTTTATAAGAATTTTAAAATATTTTCTTAGGTAAAAGTGATACAAATAACCCTGGACCTGAAATTAATAAGATTCGAACACCAGAGAAAAAGCCTACAGAATCAAAACAGGTATGCTGCTTACATTTGGTGAATGCATTGTCCTGATGGATTTAGTCTAATTGATCATCTTGGAATCTTGACGTTTTAAAGAAAATTTTCTATCTTTTTATGTATGTCTTTTATGTTTATTGTTTCATGAGGATCTGGTGGGTTGTGTTATCCTCTCTCCCTTCACCTTTTCTTTGTGGCTACATTATCTGATTTATTCATATACTTTTCTCAAATTGTGTTATTCAGTGATAGACTTGAATTTAGAGCTTTTCCATGATAAAGTACTAAGTGAAGACACAGCTATAGATGCGTCATTGAAAATAATCTCAGAATGCAAAGAGTTGTTATAGTGAAGAAGGAAGACCTAACTTCCTTAAGTAGCTTTAGCTTACCTTGTTCTCTCATTACACCTTCTGTATAAATCCTTAACTTTTTTAATTGAAGTATAGTTGACACACAATGTTACATTAATTTCAGGTGTACAACATAGTGATTCAGTGAGTCTGTATGTTATGCTTGCTCACTGCAGTGTAATTACCACCTGTCACTGTACAACGCTATTACAATACCATTGATTATATTCCCTATGCTGTACGTTTTATCCCCATGACTTACTCATGTCATCACTAATCCTAAATTCTTTTTCCACCCATTCATCTACTCTCCTTGCTTCTGTACTTGTGAACCAGTTAGGGAAAGCCAAATCATTGGTTGAATTAGTGCCACTGGAAATCTCTAAGATTTTATTTATTTATTTGAGAGAGAGCGAGAGAGAAAGAGAGAGAGCACAAGCGGAGTGAGGGGCAGAGGGAGAAGCAGACTCCCTGCTGAACAGGGAGCCTGATGTGGGGCTCAGTCCTGGGACTGTGGGATCATGACCTGAGCTGAAGGCAGATGCTTAACCAACTGAGCCACCCAGGCGCCCCTCAAGCGACCAACTCTTATGAACCCACTTCAGTTGTAGTCTTACTTGTCTTTTCTCTGGTATTTGTTACTATTTTCTACTTCATTCTTCTTGACCATCTTGTTTCTTTTGGTTTCTTTGACATACGTTTCTACTTTGTGCAACTCTAACATGACCTGTCTCTTTTATAAGTTCCTGCCCACCCCCTTCCCATCTGTCCCTAGTCCTTATGTTGGGGTTTCCCAGGGTTCTGTCACTGTCCTCCACCTCTCTGCATTCTATGATTTCTCACCATAAACTAGGTCAGTTCCATGGTTTTAAATCTCTGCTGCATGATAATGACTTCCAAATCTGTATTTCCAACTTGGCTGGCTTTAAGCAGCTGTACTCTATACTCAGTGACTTATGTCCCATAAGCAGCTCTGAGTCACGGTTTCTACAGCTGAGAGGACTTAGTACCTACTGGAGGAGTACAGATGAGGCAGCCGGTGGCCCCTCGTGCTGGAGCCTGACGGGAGCTGCCGTGCAAGTGGAGGTTCTGTGTGTGTGGAAGGGGATGCGGGGAGAGAGTAGGTGGCAGTGAGGAAGCCGTGGCAGCCCTTCTAGTCCAAGGCAGCGCAGGGTGCAATCTACCACAAGAGCCTTGGGTGCTGTGAGAGCCGCCGAAGCTGAGATAGCCAAGTGTCTCTCGTGTCCTTGTTGTAAAATTTCTCTTATGATCTTTCCCTGTTCAGGAACTAGGCAACCTGATAGACGTGTTTCATTTTCTTTCCACGCTGATGCTTTGTCCTAGGGCCTTGGGGCATGCCAATTCCTAGCTCTCCTTGACTCAGTGCCTCAGTATTAAGAGGAAAGTGATGGAGGATAATCTGATTCTGGTAATAATTTAATTCTCAGGCTCCTTCAGACATTACAGTCCTCTACGCTGCTTAGCCCATTATTGTAGTATCATAGAGTAGCACAGTCTTCCTTCTTTCCTTCCTTCCTTTCTTCCTTCCTTTACTTATTTATTAAAGATTTTGTTCATGGGGCGCCTGGGTGGCTCAGTCGTTAAGCGTCTGCCTTCGGCTCAGGTCATGATCCCAGGGTCGTGGGATCGAGCCCCACATCGGGCTCCCCGCTCTGCGGGAAGCTTGCTTCTCCCTCTCCCACTCCGCACGCTTGTGTTCCCTCTCTCACTGTGTCTCTCTCTGTTAAATAAATAAATAAAATCTTTAAAAAAAAAAAAAAAAGATTTTGTTCATTAGAGAGAGAGAGCACGCACAGGGGGAAGAGCAGAGGGAGAGGGACAATCAGACTCTGTGCTGAGTACAAAGCCCGACGTGGGGCTTGATCCCATGACCCTGAGATTATGGCCTGAGCCGAAACCAAGAGTCAGATGCCCAACCAGCTGAGTGATTCAGGCGCCCTGAGTAGCACAGTCTTTTTTTTTCTTTTTTAAGATTGATTGATTTATTTATTTTAGAGAGAGAGAGGTGGGGGGAGGGGCAGAGGGAGAGGGACAAGCAGACTCCTGGCTGAGTGGGGAGCCCAAGGAGGGTCTGGCTCCCAGGAACCTGAGATCATGACCAAAATCAAGAGTTGGCAGCTTAACTGACTGAGCCACCCAGGGAGCACAGTCTTGATTAAGTTTCTATGACCGGCCTAGCTTCTTGTCCATGTCAAAGTCAGAAGTGAAGGAGGCAGCTTGTCCATAAACAACCTTGACACGTAATCATTACGATCTCCCTCATGTGATCTGAGTATGCTTTTTCAACATAGAAAGATGTATATCCCAGCTGAATGTAGCATCAGTCATCAAAAAGATGAAGATTTATGGGGGACAATGTTTGTTTACAAAGAACCTTAAGTAGGTTCTGAAACTTTGTTTTTAATTTTGCAGATAAAGTTTAATGATTTAATGTATAAAGCTTAAATCTTGGCTCATTGTAAACGGTTAATGAACTCATTATTGAAGACCCTCCATATTTATAATGCCACTGTGGGTAATGGGCTCTGAGACATTCAGAGAGCAGGCTTTGCAGCTGCTTGGGAAGACTGGGATGAAATTGTCATTCTTTTTTTTTTTTTTAAAGATTTTATTTATTTATTTGACAGAGAGAGCACAAGCAGGGGGAGCTGCAGGCAGAGGGAGAGGGAGAAGCTGACTCCCCGCTGAGCAGGGAGCCCGATGCGGGGCTCAATCCCAGGACCCCGGGATCACGACCTGAGCTGAAGGCAGACGCTTAACCGACTGAGCCACCCAGGCGTCCCTGAAATTGTCATTCTTCTCATTTCATCTTCTAGGCAGTTTCTATACACCCAGTGATCTTAAGGACCTTATTGGCCCAATTCAGTGGCAAGTCCATGTGAACTTAGTGATGAGAGATGAAAATGCGCCGGAGGCATGATGGGCACGTCGCTGCCGTTGTGATAGCTTGGTTGCCAGGAGTACCTCAGCCGCAGTTCAGGAGCAAGCTGCTTGTTCTGGGTTCTGGAGAGTGGTCAGTTCTGTGTTTAGCTTGAGAGCCTTTGGTGAGGCAAGTACTCTAAGTCCTCAGTGACTATTTCCACATTGAAACTTATAGGGAGATTGATATACCATAGCAGCTCATTGAGTGTTTTGACAGAGATGGGAAAGAAAAATTGCTTCTTTCCACGTTATATTTCTGTTTTCACACTGTCACCACTTACGATCAAATTTGGATTTCAGAAGGATGACAGCACTCTCTAGCTTACAAATCTTTGGTAGCTTAGCACAGTTTACATACAGGATTAAAAATGTTTATTCTCAGTATTGAATCATTCAGGGTCTTGTGTAATTGGGCTCTTGCAGTTTTATCTGATGTCAGGAAAGGGAAAACTAACACCTAAACAAGTGACGTTGTAGCTGTGTGTACACAAAGCTTCTCATGCTCCTCAAATCTGCCATATTTTTCTCCTCCCCCCCCCCCCCCCCTTGGTTAAGCTGTTACCTTTACCTAGAATGTCTTTCCCGCACTGGTAAATTTCAGCTCCCTGTGCAAGATTCAATTCAAACGCCATAGCCTCTGTGAAGCCACCTCTCATTGTCTCAGGCACTAGGCTCTCCTATCACTTCCTTTTGTTAACACCTCTAATTTTGTGTTTACTTGTTGGTATCCTCTACTGGCCTCCAAGCCTGGGCTTTGCAAACTTTTCCTGCGAGAGGCCAGATAGTACATCTTAAGGCTTTGTGGCCACATGGTTTCCGAGCAGTCACTGGGTTTTGCCACTGCTGTGAGAAAGAGGCCATAGACAGTGTGTCAGTGAACGGGGGTGGTTGCATTCTAGTAAAACTTTAACTGCAAAAATTCGGTGGGCCGGAAATGGCCTGAGGATCATGGTTTCAGCCCTCGCTATAAGCTCTTGAGGGTACGGACCGAGTCTTTGTACTGCCTTTTTAAGTCTCCAGCACGAGGTGCAGTGCCCTTGGTAGGCTCTCAGGAAACGTTTGTTGAAAGAATAAATGTCAATACCTAATGGCAAGAATTGACAACCAAATTGGTTATACAAAGGTGATAAAGTACTTATTTATATGTTCACTTCAAAGTTGTTTAAATTGAGACAAGTATTTTTAAAATGAATATAGATATATTTGAAGAAAGAGATGTGTAAAAACAATAAAATTGGAAGGAAAGGACACATTTTAATGATTTATATCAGAAGGAAATAAATAGTTATCTTTCCAAGGAAGAAAGTGTGAAATTAAAAATAATGTTTTTAAAGGAATTAAAGTGGGTATGTTAATAAGAGGGCACTATCTCTTCTTAGGACTCAAGTTTAATATGCTTTTTTCTGTTTCATCTTTTCTAATTTAAAACATATTTATTCCCTCCTTTGATTGTCAGAAAGTGATTGACTGGGCACCTAGCACTCAGCTGTGACTGATAAGAATCTGTCCTATCTTGTAGATGTGCTAGGGGTGGGAAAAGGTGGAGAGCCACAGGACCCAGATCTTCCATAGTTAAGAAAGACTTCTTATTTTTTTCTAGATTGATTTGGAATCAAATCCACAGAACAGAAGTCCTGAGTCGCGTCCTGGTGTTGTTTATCCCAATACCAAATTTCATCGCAAAGATAATCTCAACCCGAGACACATAAATCTTCCTCTCCCTTCTCCCCATGCACAGTATGCAATCCCCAGTCGTCATTTTCATCCCCTTCCCCAGCTACCCAGACCACCGTTTCCAATTCCGCAACAGCACGCTGCCTTGCTAAATCAGCAGCAGAGTAATTTGCCTGAACAACCAAATCAGATGCCACCCCAACCAAATCAGGTAGTCCCGCCACAGAATCCGTTGAACCAGCTGACTCAGCAGCCACCTCCTCAACTTTCTCCTGCCTATCAGGCAGGACCCAACAGCGCTTTCTTTAATAGTGCAGTTTCTCACCGACCACAGTCCCCTCCTGCAGAGGCTGTGATTCCTGAGCAGCATCCCCCTCCCATGCTGCAAGAAGGCCACAGTCCTCTGCGAGCCATCGCACAGCCCGGCCCCCTCCTTCCTTCACATCTGAATAACTTCACTGATGAGAACCCCCCAGGATTGCCTATAGGGGAGGCTTTAGGTAAGTTCTGTCACTGCTGGATGTGACAAATTCAGAGATTATTTCCTTAAATTGACATGTACTGTGCAATATTAATTTGGGTCAGGATTGATTCATTTCTTCAAATAATGGCAGCAAAGATCAGTTGCTTAGTGTAACAGTCAGAATCTTGTTCCAAATGCCAAGTGATATCAAGCATCCAGGTCATGCCAGTTTACATGATTATGTAGGTAAGGAAGAATCATCATCATCTTTATCATGACTTTAGTTACTGGCAAATTTAGAAAATATTGCTTTCTCCGAAACCCAAACTGTAGGCATTTCTTTGTCTCTGTGAAGAAAGTCTGGTTGCAAAAACCCTTGAGTAACTTGAAACCCCAAATTAACCTGAAACCCCAAATGCATGAAAATTTAAACTCTTCCCAAATATTTTGCAGATCGTATGCACGGGGGTGTAGCTCTAGAAACACTAAGGCAGCAGCAGCAAGTGCGGTTACAGCAGTGGAACGAGCATCATGCCTATCTCAGTCAGGGCAGTATTCCGTACCCACACCACCACCATCCTCATCCTCACCTCCAGCATCTTCCTCAGCCGCCCGTCGGGTTACATCAGCCGCCAGTGAGAACAGACTGGAAGCTCCCCAGCAGTGCCGAAGATGAAGCAGAAACAACAGACTCAAGGTATTTCTACAGAGTAAAAATAGCCTTTGAAACATGACCCACACCCTCTCCCCACACCCACTGTTTTCTTTCTTGGATGTCGTCCTTTAAGCCTCAAGTTGGAATATTGTCCCAAAGAAATTGGATGCTGGCCTTCTAGGCACATGCTAACACAGTTCTTTTGATGGACTCTAAAATACAGAGAATCCATTTAGAAGTAACTGGTGCAAATCTGGGCATGGACAATCTGTTGTGGATTGAATATTAATGTGGCCCCTCGCTTTGTGGCTCTCCTGAAAAAGAAGTGTACCATCACTGTGAGCATTTTTTTCATACTCAGTAGTAATACAAGAAATGAATGGACACGGAAGTAAATTAGTGATTGAAAGTTAGAAATTTATCATCAGTTTTTTTCCCAACCTGCACAGAATTCTGTCTTCTTTTAACTACAAATGTTTGAGTGTTCAGTCCTTATTCTAAACTTGTTTTTATGGCCAGTGTCATGTGAATGCAATGAAGTGTTTCCTAATCCCCCTGAACAAGGCCTACCATGATGGTGACTTTTTATAACAGCCAGTTATCAAAGACATTTCTCTATATGTCAAGGACAGTTTTTAATGCCAAGGGAAAAGAAAGAAATCAGGTACTTGGGCATATTTAGTGTCTTCAACTCAGCATGTATTGAGTGTTGATGCTCACTTTTTTTTCTAAAAGATTTTTAAAATTTATTTGAAAGAGAGAGCCCACATGTGCAAGCAGGGGGAGAAGCAGGAGAGGGACAAGCAGACTCCACGCTGAGCGCTGAGCCCAACGTGGGGCTCGATCTCTCGACCCTGAGATCCTAGCCAGAACCTAGAGTCTGATGCCTAACCAAATGAGCCACCGAGGCGCCCCTTAATGCTCACTTTTGAGATTAATTAATGTTAGTTTTAATGAAGTATTCTGATTTTGTCTGTAAAAATTAACACTTGTAGTTGACTAAAGCTCTCCTTGATGTGACGGAGCTTTTCTTTTGTTTTCTTTTCCTCATATTTCATCGTCTTTATGTAGGTTTCAAGACTTAATCAGAGAACTATCTAATCGTGATCAAAGTGAAACACGGGAACTAGCTGAAATGCCACCACCTCAATCAAGACTTTTGCAATATAGACAAATTCAGACTAGGAGCCCACCAGCAGTCCCATCTCCCCCATCCAGCACAGACCACAGTAGCCACTTTTCTAACTTTAATGACAACAGCAGAGACATTGAAGTAGCCAACAACCCAGCATTTCCACAGCGCCTACCGCCCCAGATATTCAGCTCGCCTTTTTCGTTGCCATCTGAACACCTTGCCCCTCCTCCCTTGAAATACCTGGCACCTGATGGAGCATGGACTTTTGCTAACTTACAACAGAATCACCTAATGGGGCCGGGTTTTCCCTATGGCCTACCTCCATTGCCTCACAGGCCACCGCAGAACCCTTTTGTACAAATACAGAATCATCAACATGCTATTGGTCAAGAGCCATTTCACCCATTGTCATCTCGAACAGTATCTTCTTCTTCGCTCCCTAGCTTAGAAGAGGTAAATGTCTTTCTTTTCGTTTTTTTCCTTTTGGGATTAAATTTTTGTGAAAAGTAGTAGTATTTATTGATTTGATGAGAACAGTGGACAGATCTTACTGAATTTAATAGTCTTTTAAAGATAATCTTTTCTTGGAATTTATTTTAATTTCCCCTCTTATTGTGGTATTTCAGGCTTTGTAGAATGGTCATTATTGTTGAAACATGTCCCTTAGAGTCTTTTATTGCTGTTTTAGAACATTTAACATCTGACTGACCTGAGGAGGCTCTCCTTCAAGCAGCTTTTTGTTCTGTCTAATCCGGGCAAATGGTTTCTAGTGATTTGTCTTTTTACTTAAGTTACATTTGTCAGTTATAAATGTGTTAATTAAGCTTTCCGTAGATGTTGGCTTTCTCAGCCAGTGGTGAATTCCTAGTGCCGTGCTTTCTTAGCCTGGGGCAGTTGATACGCAGCAGTACTGATTCCTGAGTGTCAGAATGGGCAGTGTACTTAATGTGGAATTGACTCTGCTCAACTGGGCATTTTAAGGTAAATTTTAAGGTGGATTTTTTATCTTAAAATACTTAGGTATTTCTAAAGAGCATCTCTATGGATCTTCGCTGAAATGAAAATCTTAGTAATTCCAAGTTATAAAACTTCCAAAATGGTACCATTGGTGTAGACTATAAACATGTTGTCTAGCTGGTCCCCTTAAGTTTGCAGTGGTTAAAGATGATTATGTAGAAAGTTGGTTGTGGTCATTATCAATCTCAGATGTCTTCTTATTAAAACAGGATAAACATTTACAATTTGATACATGAAAGATACCTTTTTGACATTAGCTTCATTTTGGCAGTTCCTCGTTGATTTCTAAAGGCTTTAAAAATAATTCTCGTGTTTTGCAGTGCTGATTAAAAAGTCAAGTTTCATAGGGATGGTCCTATACCTTATTTGTAGAGTTTTGGAGGTAATTTGTTCAGGTTGTTCCAGTAGACATTGTTTGGCTCATCTCGTTTAATAACTGTCATGAAAACAACTTAATTGTCATCTGGGGCTCCTAATATAAATTGTAAGCATAAGATGAATTGGTATCTGTATATATGTATTGTGGGGATCTAGAAATTTGGAACCGTACTTTTAAAGATTTGACACTTATCTGACATTATTTCAAGTTATAATGAAGGGCTTAACAGCTAAGCAGTAATGTAATTTTCAGTTAAGTGATGTTTTCTATATTTACCTATGTATTTATTTCTGATAAAATTCATATAACAAAAACTTCACCACTTCCACCATTTTAAAGTACTGTTTAGTGGATTTTAATTTATATAAAATATCGTGTAGCCATTGCTGCTCTCTAATTCCAGAGCGTGTTGTCACCCTGGGAGAAACCCCATAACTGTTAAGTAGTTGCTCCCTAATCCTCCCTGCCTCCAGTCCCTAGCAACTAATAATCTACTTTTCTGTCTCTATGGAGACATTTCATACAACAGGAATCATACAAAATGTGGCCTTTTGAGTCTGGCTTCTTTAGCAGTATTTTTGAAGCTCGTGCACTTTGTAGCACGTGTCAGTACTTCATTCCTTTTTATGGCTGAGTAATACTCCACTGTATGGATATACCACAATTTGTTTATCTCTTCCTCGATTGATGGGTATTTGAGTTGTTTCCGTTATTTTGCTAATATGAATACTGCTGAACAAGTTTTTGTGTGAAAGCATATTTTTTGTTCTCTTGTTTAATTATGTACCTGGAATTCCTGGGTCATCTGGTAACTCTATGTTTGACTTTTTGAAGAGCTGCCAAGCTGTTTGCCACAGTGCCTTGTACCATTTTACAACAGTGATGTGTGAAGGTTCCATTATCTCCCTTTTTTTTTTTTTTATGATAGTCATTTAGTGGGCGTATAGTGGTATCTCTTTGTGGTTTTGATACGCATTTCTCTAATGACTGAAGATGTTGAGCATCGCTTCATGTGGTTATCGGCCATTTGTGTATCTTTGGAGGAATGTCCATTCAAATCCTTTGCCCATTTAAAAAAATGGTTGGTTGCCTTTTTGTTGTGGAGCTGTAAGAGGTTTTAAATATAGCCTGGGTACTAGATTGTTATCACACATATGATTTGCTGTATTTTCTCCTTCGGTGGGTTGTCTTTTCACCTTCTTAATAGTATCCATTGATGCACAAAAGTTTTTAATTTGGAAAAAGTCCCAATTTATCTGGTTTTTGTCATTGTTGCTGTTCTTGTTACTGTGCTTTTGATGTCATACCTGAAAAACTGTTGCTTAATCCAAATTCATGGAGATGTATGTCTACCTTCCTCAGTTTCATAGTTTTAGTTTTTACATTGAGTTCTTTGATCCATATTGAGTTAATTTTTGTGTGTTATATGAGGTGGTGTCAAATTCATTATTTTGCGTGTTGGTTATCTAGTTTTCTCAGCACCGGTTGTTGAAAAGAATTCTTTGTCCATTGAATGGTCTGGGCAACCTTGTCAGAAATCACTTGACCATAGATGTATGGGATTACTTGTAGGCTTTCAGTTCTCTTCATTATTGTCTATGTCCTCATGCTCTACCACACCGTCTTGTATACTCTATCTTTGTAGTGAGTTTTGTATTTGGAAGTATGAGTTTTGTACTTTGTTCTTTTTCAAGATTGTTTTGGCTATTCTGGGTCCCTTGAATTTCCATACGAAATTAGGATCAGTTTGTCAATTTCTGCAAAACAAACAAACAAACAAAACATCTGGGATTTTAAAAGAGATTGCTTTAAATCTAGATTAAGTTGAGCAGTATTGTCATCTTAACAATATTAAGCCTTCTGGTACCTGAACGTGGGATATGTTTACATTTATTTAGGTCCTTTAAAATTTTTCTTTAACAGCATTTTGTAATTTTCCAAGTATAAGTCTCACACTTCTTTTGTTAAATCTATCCTGAAGTATTTTATTCTTTTTCCTGCTGTAGTAAACAGAATTGTTTTCTTAATTTCATTTTTGGATTGTTCATTACTAGTGTGTAGAAATACAGTTATATATCTGCAAATTTGCTGAACTGTTAATTAGCTCTAATAGATTTTTTTTGTGGATACCTTGGGATTTTTTTTATATAAAATGTCACCTGCAAATATATCTTTCTTCTTCCTTTCTAATCTGACTGCGTTTTATTTCTTTTTCTTGCCTAATTGCCCTGGCCAGAACTCTAGTATAATGTTTAAGGCACTTACTTGGTAAATTAGAGAAAAGCAAGTGTATCCAGGGTGAGTTTTTCAAATTTCCTTGTGTTTTTGATTTCTGATTTCATTCTATTGTGGTTGGAGAATATACTTTGTATAATTTTAATCTATTAAAATTTATTGAGACTTGTTTTGTGGCCCAACATATGGTCTTTTCTGGAGAATGTTTCAGGTGCACTGGAGAGGCATGAGTATTTTGTTCTTGTTGGCTGGAGTGTTCTGTAGTTATGTTAGGTCGCTTTGGTTTATATTGTTCAAATTTCCTGTTTCCTTTGAATCTCTGTCTAGGTTTTATATCTATTACTAAAGGTAGGGTATTGAAATCTCTCAACTATTAATGTTGAATCTTCTGTTTCTACCTTTCAGTTCTGTCAGTTTATGCTTCATGTATATTGGGGCTCTGTCGTTAGGTTTATATATACTTTTTTTTTTTTTTTTTAAAGATTTTATTTATTCATTTGAGACACAGAGATACAGAGAGAGAGAGAGAAAGCATGAGCAGGGAGAGAGGCAGAGGGAGAAGCAGGCTCCTCGCTGAGCCAGGAGCCCGGTGTGGGGCTCGATCCCAGGACCCTGGGATCATGACCTGAGCCGAAGGCAGACGCTTAACCATCTGAGCCACTCAGGCGCCCCTAGTTTATATATACTTGTTACATCTTCTTGATGGATTGACGTTTTTATCAATATATGGTGTCCTTTCTCTCTTATAACAATTTCATTTCAAGTAGGTTTTTTCTGATGTTTGTGTAGCCACCACGACTCTCTTTTTGTCTCAGTTTGCATGCAATTTCCCCTTTCTCATTCTTTTGCTTTTTGATTTTATCATTTGTTTAGTGACTTTTCTGATCTAATTAAAAAATAATTTTAAATTAAAAATTCTGAAACAATTTTTTAAAGTCTGTGGTTGTCCTGTGTCGCCTCTGAAGTCTTCATGCTGTTAGCTTAATGGTCAACTAACCATGACACAGAGATTTCCTTAAATGCCCAGGACTGAAAACATGGCCCAGTTTTTGCAGAGGCGTCGGAATGTGTGTTTGGGTGCACCTTCCATGCTCAGCCAGGCAGCTTACATCTTTGCCTTAGCCCTAACTTCCTGCTTCTGCAGAGCCTCCAGATCAGCCAGAGGTAGGAACTTTTCAGGTCTTTTCTGAACATGTGCACAGCATGTATGTGGTCTTTTAGATTCCCAGGAATGTGTCAGAGCTCTTCAGAGCCCTTATTCCCTAAAGCCTTTCCTCCTAAGCTTTTGGTTAGTCTGCTGTTTGGTCCAACTCTTAATCCATTGCTTCAGGCAGCAGTGACTAAAACCTTTGCCTGTAAATGTTTTTGATACGGCCCTGTTAGCACTGGTTGAGTTCTCAGACAAGACAGGGCAAGTGTTTTTGTTTGTTTTTGAGCCAGTCTTCCAGGGACCACCAGACGGGTCACAACAAGTAATTACAGGTCTTTGAGAATGAGACCTGCTCTGCTCCCTCTGGTCCTGGTGCTGGAAATGCAAGGCCTTACTTATATTCAAGGCCACCATTGAGCTGGAGAGCAGGGGGTTGGGACTAGAGTAAGTTAAAATACCACAGAGCTCACTATTCTTACTGAATTTTCCATTTTTTTCTTGATGAAATGCTCCCTTGGTTGCTGCAAACTTTAATTTATCGAATTTAAGAAAGTTGATGGTGACAGTTTTGCCAATTTTTTCATTGCTTTTATGGAGCGATGGACTTTGGAGTTACTTACCTCTGCCAATTATACTGATATCTCTTGTGATTTTTTTAAAAAAGATTTTTATTTATTTATGAGTGAGAGAGAGTGTGCACACACAGGCATTGGGGAGGGGTAGAGGGAGAGGAGGAAGCAGACTCCCTGCTGAGCAGGGAGCCCGAGACGCAGGGCTTGATCCCAGGACCCTGAGATCATGACCTGAGCCGAAGGCAGACACTTAACTGACTGAGCCACCCAGGTGTCCCTCTTGTGATGTTTTTTCGTTAACCTGCCAAATGAGTTCATAATATGTGGAGGAAACAATGTGCCAAAGGCTTTATAGGGTTCTCTAAAGATTTGTACTTTACTAAATAATACTCAATACTGAATAATGTACGTTATTTAATCTTTGAAATACTTAAATATTACTTAGTTTTGGAATTTAAGTTCTTTGTACCTTCAAGCTCTTAACATTTGATATTACTGCTTAGCTGTGTGTGAATAAGTACCTTCAATTGTCACTGGGTCCTTAGAGTGAAATTACTTTTGCAGAAATATTTGGTCATCTTTATTTTGATGCACAGGATTCTCTAATGATGACTAACTTGGAACACTGAAAAAATACCTTGACAAGGAAAATATTATTTCTACCACATTGCGGATTTTGACATTTTCAAGTGCATTGGGTTAACTTTTGTGTGTTGTGTGGTACAAAAAGATTTTGCATGAGTCATCTCACAGAATGAATAGTTTGGTGTTTATTTCTAGCCTTTTAAAATAATTTCTTTAGCATTAACAATGTAGAAAAATGTCTTATTTCCTTCTGTACTGTGAATTCTTTTATTGCTAGAAACCTTGATAGATTAATCTTATGTGGGATGAAAACATCTAGATGTTAGCTTAACAGTTAACTTTGAACAGAGGTGGTTTTTCATATTGTTTCATTAGTATTTTCTTTTTTATAATAATTTCCGTTTTCTTTTGACAAATGAAGTACATGGTCACTGTGGAAAATGTAGCTAGAGATAGTTATTTCTAATTTCACTATACAAAGATAGCTACTGTAACATTTGGCTTTTCATAGCATTCATAGAGAACATGTGATTTCATAGCATTCATAAATACCAACATTTGGCTGATTACTTGTTGTTGGGAAAACTTGAAACAATTTTTTCCCTTAATTTCTGTGCTCAGTTTTATCACCTCAACAAGCCTTTTTTTCCACCAGGTCAAGGTGCCTGAATGGGATCTTGATCCTATTCTGTAACATTTTTTGCTACTTAAAATTTTTAGAGTATTCTCATTTAGATGTTTAAGGCTTAAGTCTTAAATGCAGTGGGTTTTCCTACCTAGCTTGAATGCAACCAAAGCCCTGGCCCTCAGCTGCTGGGATGAGGCTGGGGCACTGTGGTCTGCCAGTGGTGCCAGCACCCTCTCCCACTTCTAGTTCTTTCTGATGATGGGATAAGGAGGGGAACAGAGGGCAAAGGTGCCACCCTTACCTTGGGCCAGGTTACAGACCATTCCTGATTGGAAAAATAGAGTGATCAATTGCTCCAATTTGATTTCAAATTTAAGTGTAAGCTTGGGATTATGATTTAATATTTCTCTAAATATTTAGCCAATTGTCTTCATACTCGTTAAATTACTGCATTCTCTCTAAATAGAATAGTAGCTTTCTTATCAAATGCTAAATTCTTTTATATCAGCACTGTGTCATACTTGGATTTCACCTAACCGCTGTGGGGGTGGGGAGAGATGAAATATAAAGAGAAGCAATAAAAGTTAATTCTTGGCTTTGGAGCTTCCAAGGGTTCAGTTTCTAGTAATTTTGGCATGATTCACAATTTTTCAAGGGTAATTTTTTCTGTATGAGATTTACCACTTTGTATGACAACTTTATAATTTAACTTCTAAGTAAGACGCTGTTCTTCAGTATACACTCAGATCTGTTTGCAGACTTGTGATTTTTCTCCTCATCTAGCTATATTTATGTTTCTGTACTAGAATTGCATTGTTTTAATTTTTGAGACTTTGTAGTATTTTCATTTGATAGTGTAAAGTTTCTCTTACTGTGTTTTTTTTTCCTTCCAGGGGTGGGCAGAAGAGCAGAGAGTTATTGGTTTTTCTACCATAAGTTTAGAGTCCTTTGTGAACTCTTCCTCCCCCCCGCCCCGCACAGTCCCCCACACCCAAAGAAAAACCTTTCTTGTGTGGTTTTTTGTTTTTTTTTTTTTAAGATTTTATTTATTTATTTGACAGAGTGAGAGCATAAGCTGGGGGAGAGGCAGAGGGAGAGGGAGAGGCAGACTCCCCACTGAGCAGGGAGCCTGATGCAGGACTCAATCCCAGGACCTTGAGATCATGACCTGAGCCGAAGGCAGACGCTTAACCACCCAGGCGCCTCCTGGGTTTTTTTTTTTAATTATTTCAAACGTGTAGCTTAAATTAAGGGAAATTTTGTCTTTACAAATTTCTTAAACCTCTCATTTAGAAATTGGTAATCCTCAGTATTTTAATTTTTCTCCTCTACCTCTTTCTCTCCCTTCCTTTTTTATTTTTTGAATGTTCCTCTGTAAAATTCTATAGCAGCTTCATTACTGGTTAAATTTACATTGATTGTTCCTTGTTTTTTATTATGAATGGAACCTTTTCTTTCCCCCATTATACTTCCCAGTTATTTTACCTTGAGAGACAAATCCTCATTCTTCTTAAGTGGGCATAGTTTTACCACATTAAAAACTTTCATTTAACACAGAACCCGCAATACTGATACTGGTACAGAACAAATGTTGTCAGGTAGGGTGTGCTTCACCATGAAATAGTTCGATTAAAAGTGCTTACGAGCGGGGCCCTGGGTGGCTCCGTCGTTAAGTGTCTGCCTTCGGCTCAGGTCATGGTCCCAGGGTCCTGGGATCGAGTCCCGCATCGGGCTCTCCACTCGGTGGGAAGCCTGCTTCTCTCTCCCACTCCCCCTGCTTGTGTTCCCTCTCTCGCTGTGTCTCTCTCTCTGTCAAGTAAATAAAATCTTAAAAAAAAAATAAAAGTGCTTATGAGTAATGCGTGGAAAATTCTTTTTTAAAACCTTCACTGGAGAAGTCTCAGAATTTGAAACTGCATGCTTTTGTGTTGCAGTGGTGGTATTGTTGTGATGACCTTCCAGTGAGAGTGGATGCTTGTAAGTCACTCATCTTGACCAGCTTTCAGTCAATCAACATTTACCGATGGCGTCTTAGAGATGACATATATGTCTCTGTGATGAATCTGCTTTGAAATATCTCTTGTCTTATGTGTTGGTTTTTGAACAAAGACACTTTTGACTCATCTATTAGCTTTTATTTTTTCCTTCAAAGAAATCTGGTTTTGAAGTTAGTTGGTAGTTTTGATTTTAGTGCTGTCTGATTACCCCACACCCCCATGTTCCCTTCTCTGGCGTGAAATCTTGTACAAATGTAGCTTGAAGATTATGTTCTTGGCTGATTGACATATTCTGCCTGTTCTGACTTTAGAAGTGGGTGAGGATAGCTTGTGACTTAGGTTGTGTAACCAGGTGGTAACAGAGCGCAGTATTCTCAGATGGATCGTTAATGTATGGTATCTAATAAACCATCTGGTGCACATAACAGAGACAGTGA
Organism: Phoca vitulina; assembly: GCF_004348235.1. NCBI lineage: Eukaryota > Metazoa > Chordata > Mammalia > Carnivora > Phocidae > Phoca > Phoca vitulina. The sequence continues at coordinate 4,040,696 of NW_022589744.1, forward strand.
TCAGCAGATTAATAAATTAGACCTCTATTCATGCTTAAATTATCAAAGCTAATCATTTAAATGAGATGTTCTATTTTAATGAACGTTTCTGGCACCATTGTTAATGACACTTGGAATTTTCACTAGAGCATTGAGCTCTTCCTTAGTGATTAGCTTTGATAGTATAATTATAAATAGAGCTCTAATTAACTTAGTTGTGACCTTTCCCCCAGTTACTTATTTATATGTATACTTTTGAGGTTTTAGCATTATATTTTGATATTTAGAAAGATATATATTAGCACTAGCCTTATTTGAAAATGATGCTCATATGTTTAGCAACATAACAGTTTCACAGCTTAGCATAAAGAATATTTATAAACACAAACGTATATAGAGTTGATACTGAACCTAGAAGTAAGGATCTCTGACAGAGTAAAATGAACCATTAAGCAATAAATAATGAAATTATTTTAGACCCAAGGACTCTAAAATGAAACCGGTGTTGGACATTGATTGGGCTACCGTCTAAAAGTAAAGGAACAATCTGATTGGCAGGAGATAGATGTAGAAGGAAGAGTCTCTTCATGAAAGAAACTGAAAACTGTGCAGAACAACAGGAAGCAAAACGTAGTCAAGAAATAAGAAGGGGAGAAAAGTATGGTTTATATCTTTAATTAGCTCATAGGGCTGAAGTATAGGTGGAAATACAAAGGGCATTCTCTGTTGGAAAATTTTTTTTTTATTTCTAGAAATTTCCCTCTGGGGGGGAAAAAATTGAAATTTTAAACTCATTGCCCAGAATGCATTTTATTGTAGTCAGTTAGCATGCTATACAGTTTTTGAATTTAAATAAATAGGCTTGTATGTGGTATCACATTTGAGTTATTTTAGCAGATAGAGCAAATTTTTGATGATTGTTAAAGTTGTTAATGGATTATGTTTGGACATTTTAATAAAAAAGAGTTAAGGGGCGCCTGGGTGACTCAGTCAGTTGTACGTCCAACTCTTGCTCTCAGCTCAGGTCTTGATCTCAGGGTTGTGAGTTCAAGCCCCACGTTGGGCTTCACGCTAGGCGTAGAGCCTACTTAAACAAAAAAAAGTTAAAATATATTCTCATTGAGAAAGACTGATTTATTGACGACTCTTAAAAAACAGAACTTTGAAAGTAGTTGAAGCCTGAAAATCATCTTTCTCACTCCTCCTCCTCTTTAAAGGAGCCTGAGGCACCAAGATGTTCAGGGACTTGCAGCTTAAGCAGTTTTACTACTTAAAGTGGATCTCAGACTCCGGACGCCCAGCCTCCTCTGTTTCACACTGTTCTTCAGCTTTTTATGCCATGAGTAAGGTTTCTTCCTGGAAGATGAGAAGTGATTGCAATTACATGAAGTAGATGTGGGGGTGGGGGATACCAAATTATGTTCCTGGGACCAAAGAGTTAAATCTTCAGATGTATAAAGTTTTCCTTTTTGGTGGGGAGGCTGGGAGGAGGGATGGTTCATTTTAGAATTCTTGATTTTTTTTTTTTTTTTTTAGAAGTCTTAATTCTTAAAAGCTATCTGGTTCCAGCTGCTAAATGTTTATCCAAATGATTAATTCAGAAAATTAAAAGGAATGTACTTCGCTCTTCAATGTTCTTTTTTTTTTAAGAGAGGGAGAGATGGTGGGGGGAGGGGCAGAGGAAGACAGAATCTTTTTTTTTTTTTTTTAAGATTTTATTTATTTGAGAGCGAGTGAGCGAGCGGCAGGAGGAGGGAGAGGGACAGGTTGACTGCGCGCTGAGTGCAGAGCCCAACACGGAACTCCATCCCATGACCCTGAGATCATGACCTGAGCTGAAATCCAGAGTTGGATGCTTAACCAACTGAGCCACCCGTGCGCCCCCACTTCTCAGTGTTCTTTAAATATAAAACAAATACCCTCTGGCATTACCTTGTGTTTTAAAGCTAGGAAATTTATTTAATTATGATAACTATGATTCTTCAGAGAAAATGCAAATAGTTAATAAGTTAAAGGCAAACTTCTGTGTAATATTTATTTCCTACCCAAACTGACATTTTCTCATTGTAAGAGGCGTGGTCTGTAATGGATAACTCTCCTGTTTCATATTCAAGAAGAGTAAACAAGAACCAGATAGATTCAAGGTAGCTCAAAATGTCACAGCAGCGAATCTGACATTTCTCTCTCAGATGTAATATTGCATTCATTCTAGTATCTCCTCTATTACCTTGTGTTTGGATGTAGCAAAATAAAATTGCTTGGTGGGAGGATACTATTTGCAAATTGTAAGCGCCTGTGAGTTGCTTCAGATGGTATTTTTCTTTATTTAGAACTAAATTGATTCTAATGCACTTTGCTACAAAGTCACATTCATTTCAGTATACTTTTCTTTTAAGAAAAACAGTAACAAAACCCAGAGACAACTGTACCATGGTTTTAGAAATCAAGATAAATTTCGCTTCTATTGTTATGATTGAATCTTAAGAACCTAATGTTGACATTAAAGTTGTTTTTAAAGTTCTGCTTAGATAATGCATTTTATTTTAAAAATAATCCTTTAAAATGATATAAAAGAAATAATGGAGAGTATCATCGTTTTCTGGACAAAAGAATGACGGTGGCTTGGATTATATAGCAGTGGAAATGGTGAGACGTAAATAAAAGTCAAGGTCTATTTGTGGTTAAAACCTACAGGAATTCCTGATGGGTTAGATATTATTTAAGATGAAATGAAATAAAATAACCTGTTTCTTATTTCTACTAGCCACATTTCAATTGCTCAGTAGCCACATGTGGCTAGGGGTCACCTTATTGAACAGTGAAGGTACAGAACATCTCCCTCATCACAGAAAGGTCTTTCAGACAGCTCTAGAGAAAGACTCAGCCCTTCAGCTCTTTGAAATTGTCTTACATTATATTTTTGATAATGTTCTACCATCTCTTTTCTGTTTCTCTCTCTTTCTAAAGCATTTGTTAGACCTCCTGGATTCTCCGTATCTTTTTTGGTCCTGTCATATTTTGGTATCTTTGTATTTTTTCCTATTCTCTGAAAGATTTTTTTTTATTTTATCTACAAACCCTTCTATTGCATTTTATATTCGAGCCCACAAATGTTTTAATTTCCAGGAGTTCTTTATTCTCAAATTTTTCCGTTTTCATAACACCTTATTTTTGTTTTTATAAATGTAATGCCTTTTTCGAGGAAACTAGTTGAGGATTTGTTGTTGTCTTATTTTAGAATTTTAGTAAGAACTAATTATAATATTTTAAAAATACTTTTAAAACATCATTGTTACTTTTTTTCCTCTGGGCCTCCCTTTTCCTCTGTTTATCTATGACCATCTTTTATGCTGGAAACTCCCCTTAAATGTCTAGTAACCTTCAATTGTCTATGTCACTAAAGAGCAACTTGGGAGTTTTGTACATGTCTCAGGACTTACTGCCTGGCAGGCTTTTCCCTGGGGATCTTTTAATGCTTGAATTCCTCTGGTTGTTGGGGGGAATGCGGAGTGAGACCAGCTGTTCCCTGCACAGACTTTCATTTAAACCCTCACGTTTATCCCTCCACTTGTCATGGTAGCTGGTATTTCTGAGGCTTGAGTCTCTGGAATTTTGTAGGGCAGATTGGTTCCCATCTTAGTTTGTGGCTCTCTTTTCACAGACAGTATTCCTCCATTGTCTCCGTATATTCCAGAAATGTGTCCTTTACTAGTGGCTGGTCATTTGGTCTTGACTGTTGTGGATCTTTTACATTCATTTATTATTATTTTAGTGGAGTCTTGGGCCAGTCTCTACCACTAACTGGGAATCCTGCCTTTTTAAAAAATACTGTTTTATAATTTGTCAAGTACTTTTCAATAGATGACATCACATGAACCCATAGACATTATTGTTGCAAACTGTAGTTTATCCATCACATTTTGCCTAGCTTGCTAATACTAATTGTTTTTAATCTAACAGGGATACTCCTCTCCTCCCTCCTTTCTAGTTTCTTTCTTTCTGGGTTGCTTTGTACCTCTCTACGAAACTATAGCACATTTGCTTTAAACATAAGATGATAACCTTATGAAGAGCTAAATTGAAGTAAGTTAGTAGAGCCCAAGAGTGCTTTGTAGTCACAAATTTCTTCCTCAAATCTTGAGAAAATTAAATAGAAAATATGGTATTCAACTTTCAGCATTTTAATTTTTTTGTTAAATATTTATTGACTGTCAAAGAAACTGAGTTTGTAGTTTAAAAACCTTCCCAAGGTTTTTTTTTTTTTTTTTTTTTTTTAAACTTCCCAAGAAGAAATCTTCAGGCCTGGATAGCTCACTACTGAATTCCTTCAAACATGTTAAAAAAGAAATGCCACCAATTTACACAATCTCTTCCAGAGAATGGAAGAGAAGGGAACACTTTTCAGCTTACTGTATATGGTCAACATTACTTTGATACCAAAACTAGACAAAGACAGTACAAAAAAGGGAAACTGCAGACTGGTATTTGTGAACATTAATGCAAATATACTCAACAAAACTTTAGCAAATTGAATTCAGCAATATATAAAAAAGAATAATACACTATGACCATGCCAGGTCTTACTCCTGCTCTGGGCCATGCGGCATGTGGCACCTACTTAACATGCACACCAGTGTGGAGGCCACAGAATGCAAAGCTGGTTTGGTATTTGAAAATAAATCAGTGTAATCCTCCATACTGTCTACAGTGAAAAATCACAAGATTGTATCGGGAGATATTACCCCCCCCAAAAAAACCCCACAAAGCCACATACATTTGATATAATACAATATCTGTGATGTATAAAAGCTCTTAGCAAACTAGAAATAGAAATTCCTCAACCTGTTAAAGAGCACCTATAAAAATCCCGCAGCTACCATCATATTTAATGATAGAGACTGAATGCTTTCTCTCTAAGACTTAGGAACAAGGTAAAATGTCCACTCTAAACACTCCTATTCAACATTGTACTGGAAATCTTAGCCAAAGCAGTATGGTAAGAAAAAGAAATAGAAGACATGGGGATTGGAAAGGAAGACCTAAAACTTTCCCTATTCAAAGATGACATGATTATCAATGTAGGAAAGCCCAAGGAATCTATCCAGAAAACAAACCAACAAAAATCCCATGACCTAATAGGACTATAGCAGGGTTTCAGGATATAAGGTCAACACACACAAATCAATCTCATTTCTATATACTAGCGATGTATAATTGGAAACCAAAATGTACAAGTCAGTACCATTTAAAATAGCTCAGGGGCGCCTGGGTGGCTCAGATGGTTAAGTGTCTGCCTTCGGCTCAGGTCATGATCCCAGGGTCCTGGGATCGAGCCCCACATCAGGCTCCTGGCTCAGCGGGGAGCCTGCTTCTCCCTCTCTGTCTGCCTCTCCCCCTGCTCATGCTCTCTCTTTCTGTCTGTATCTCTGTGTCTCAAATGAATAAATAAAATCTTTAAAAAAAATAAAAAAATAATAAAATAGCTCAGAGAAAAATGAAATATTTAGGTATAAATCTAACAAAAACTGTACAGATCTGATGCTGAAAACTTTAGAACTGCTAAAATGTAGTTTATTTGGTATATGAACCATTTTTTTTTCTTTAGTTATCATCAAGATTTCTCTGCCTTTACTCAAATTCCTTTGAGAACAGATTCCAAACTAGCAAATCATATTTTCATGCATTACCTTCATCTTTGTTGTATGAAATAGATGTACCCGTAGACTTTTTAAAAACAATTTCAAGTTTTGGTTCCTTTTCTGACAGAAAGGATCAGTCATATTTATGATGTGATTTGAAATTGAATTTCATATTTCTTTTTTTTTTTTTTTTTAAGATTTTATTTATTTTTCAACAGAGAGAGACAGCAAGAGAGGGAACACAAGCAGGGGGAGTGGGAGAGGGAGAAGCAGGCTTCCCGCGGAGCAGGGAGCCCGATGTGGGACTCGATCCCAGGACCCTGGGATCATGACCCGAGCCGAAGGCAGACGCTTAACAACTGAGCTACCCAGGCACCCTGAATTTCGTATTTCATCTGCACATTCATCCTTTTCAATAGCAGCTTAGGAACTATTAACAATAAATATGTTACACACTACTTCCACAGTTCCTGCTATGCATGTCAACTGTGTGATTTTTTTTTTTTTTTTTGGATTTCAGTTGAATGACACAAATGATATACATTTTCTAAAAAGCTTAATTGAATATTGTCTCCTTTCATATCAGCTTTCTGTTGCTTTCTGATTTTTAGTTTTCCTCATTTAAGCTTTGTGGTTTATATATCTATTCATTGTAAAAAGGTATTTGTTTATACTACCAGCATATGTATGCATAGTATTTAATGAAAAAAGGCTTATAAAGCTAATGCCTGAAATTTATATGAGTATATTTAGTGTTCTGTATCACCAGGGGATTTGATTATCATAACCTGTTCTTTCTGAGGCCTTAACAGATGTTAGTTTTGTATTTTCATATTCACATGTAGAGATTTTAGAATGTGATTCCCTGCAGATTGTGACTGGGCTTATTACTAAACACTCAGGGCATGGTAATAAAAAGAAACACTTCATTTTGATTCTAGGAGCTGATGATCTTCATAACAAACCTTGATAAAAAAGACACACTGCACAAGCTATTGTCGTTAGTCATTCAGGGATTGCCTAGCCCTAGAGAACATGAAGCAGTTTAGGAGGGTTGGTTATTCTACTGAACACCATAATTTAATGACCTAGACAATGAAATTTCAAATGTGCTGATTAAATTCATAGTTGACAGTTATATTCTAGAAAACCAGAATCAGATTCAGAATGATCTTGATCATTGAAAACATTCTTTTAAAGCAGAGCAAAATTAAAGGTGAATTTCGATATTATACTTAGAGACAGAAGAGCAATAAAAATATATGAAAAAAGAACTAGCCAGATGGAAGTATTATCTCTTGCCTTCCTCATCCAGTAACTAAAAGTTTGGAAATGAAGAAATGACCTAGACACTCATCATTTAATAGTGAGAAAATTGCTTTCCTCCTGTCCTTTCCTGCCTTTCTGAACAAGGACAGGCAGTCCAGGCCCATTCCCTCCCCTGCTTTATATCCTAGTGGTTCATTTGGGAAGACTTTACCCTCACAGTGCTTATATCCACAATTTCTTCTGTTCAGTTGGCCTGAGAATATCGGTTTGTGTTGTTTTATATTCCCAACAAACATCCTGCTATTACTGTCTCTGTCTCTTCTTTGTAATCTAATCTCCATTTCCAGATTTCCAATTATTGCTAACAGCAATGGCAAAAGAAAGATTCCTCAGAATCATAATGATCACAAACTGAATAGTAAATCTGTTATTATTGGGGAGGAGGGAGAGGGGTGCAATAAAAGGTCAGTCTCATTCCATCATTTAAGATATACTTGGAATCTTATCTTTATATGTTGTATTAAAACACTTGCATGACAGCAAACCCTTCCTATGTGCCAGGAACAGTTCTTAATGCTGTACATGCTGAACTCATTTAATTCTTACCACAGTCCTGAGAGGTAGGTCCTGTGGGTCATGAAGCTGCGTTTACAGACAAAGCTCCCGAGAGGTTAGGTCAGTTGCCCAGGTGATAGTCTGGCTCTAGACTGAGACTGTACACCTAACTGCTACTCATACTGCCTTGCCACCAAAATGGAGGCTGGGTATCGGTCACAGTAGTTAGGCAGGAAGAAATCCGAGAGTATGGGAGAAACGGTAAAAAAATCTTTTTTTTAAAAAAAATATTTTATTGTTATGTTAATCCCCATACATTACATCATTAGTTTTAGATATAGTGTTCCATGATTCATTGTTTGTGCATAACACCCAGTGCTCCATGCAGAACGTGCCCTCCTCAATACCCATCACCAGGCTAACCCATCCTCCCACCCCCCTCCCCTCTAGAACCCTCAGTTTGTTTTTCAGAGTCCATCGTCTCTCATGGTTTGTCTCCCCCTTCGATTTCCCCCCCTTCATTCTTCCCCTCCTGCTACCTTCTTTTTTTTTTTTCTTAACACATATTGCATTATTTGTTTCAGAGGTACAGATCTGAGATTCAACAGTCTTGCACAATTCACAGCGCTTACCAGAGCACATACCCTCCCCAGTGTCTATCACCCAGTCACCCCATCCCTCCCACCCCACCCCCCACTCTAGCAACCCTCAGTTTGTTTCCTGAGATTAAGAATTCCTCATATCAGTGAGGTTATATGATACATGTCTTTCTCTGTTTGACTTATTTCGCTCAGCATAATACCCTCCAGTTCCATCCACATCGTTGCAAATGGCAAGATCTCATTCCTTTTGATGGCTGCATAATATTCCATTGTGTATATATACCACATCTTCTTTATCCAGTCATCTGTCGATGGACATCTTGGCTCTTTCCACAGTTTGGCTATTGTGGACATTGCTGCTATAAACATCGGGGTGCATGTACCCTTTCGGATCCCTACTTTTGTATCTTTGGGGTAAATACCCACTAGTGCAATTGCTGGATCATACGGTAGCTCTATTTTCAACTTTTTGAGGAACCTCCATACTGTTTTCCAGAGTGGCTGCACCAGCTTGCATTCCCACCAACAGTGTAGGAGGGTTCCCCTTTCTCCGCATCCTCGCCAACATCTGTCATTTCCTGACTTGTTAATTTTAGCCATTCTGACTGGTGTGAGGTGGTATCTCATTGAGGTTTTGATTTGGATTTCCCTGATGCCGAGCGATATTGAGCTCTTTTTCATGTGTCTGTTGGCCATTTGGATGTCTTCTTTGGAAAAATGTCTGTTCATGTCTTCTGCCCATTTCTTGATTGGATTCTTTGTTCTTTGGGTGTTGAGTTTGATCAGTTCTTTATAGATTTTGGATACTAGCCCTTTATCTGATATGTCATTTGCAAATATCTTCTCCCATTCTGTCGGTTGTCTTTTGGTTTTGTTGACTGTTTCCTTTGCTTTGCAAAAGCTTTTTATCTTGATGAAGTCCCAATAGTTCATTTTTGCCATTGCTTCCCTTGCCTTTGGCGATGAGAAACGGTAAAAAATCTTGAAATGGCTGGCTGATGGCTTTTGTTGAGAGGGTTAGAGGGATCTGGGGTGTGCAGTTTAGGGAGGAAAAAATACAAGGAGTAAGTTAGTTGGGTTTCAAATGTATAAAGGATGTGTTTTTGAGAGAGAGAGAGCGAGAGCACAAGAGCATAAGTGGGGGGAAAAGGGAAAGAGATTCTCTCCTCCCTGTGTGGGGCTTGATCTCAAAACCCTGAGATCATGACCTGAGCTGAAACCAAGAGTCGGATGCTTAACTAACTGAACTACCCAGGCACCCTAAAGGATTTTTTTAAAAGATTATATTTATTTACTTGAGAGAGTGCACACATATGAGCAGGAGGGAGGGGCAGAGGGAGAGGGAGAAGCAGGGAGCCCGATATGGGACTCGATCCCAGGACCCTGAGATCGTGACCTGAGCTGAAGGCAGATGCTTAACTGACTGAGCCACCCAGGTGCCCCTAAAGGTTTTTTTTTTTTTTTTTGAAGAAAATAATGTTCCGTGTCAGTTGAAGACTATGTGAAAGGACGCGCAGGTAAAGAGCACTTCATGTTGGGCCAGAGGAGTCATGTCTTGCCATCAAGTCTAAGGAATAATAAATTGGGAGGCTGTGAATATTCAGCACAAGGGAGAAGTCTAGAATGAGTTACTGTTCAAGGTGGCTGTGGGTCCGTTGACTGTGACTGTAATTTCCCCCATTTAATTTTGAGCAGATATGTTTCTTCATTCTCAGTCTAATGTTCCCTAAGATGGCAATAGAGTTTTAGAACCAAAGACAGGTAGTTCAGCTCCGTATCTTACAGACAAGAAAACAGAATCAGAAATGAGACGTGTGTTGTCATAGGACTGCCTGCTAAGGGCCAGAACGGTGTCCAGAGCTCAGGCTGCTTTTCAGGGCCGGGTGGTGGGGAGGGGTCATAGTCCCAGAGGAGAGTATTTTGAGAATTGCTGTTTAATACAGTAAGATTGCTGTGTACCGAAGGGTGTGAGGGGGTGTAAGTTTCATTGATTTATGAAATGTCCTTTTTCTTTGTGTAGTATGAACCCAGAGGACCTGGTCGGCCCTTGTACCAAAGAAGAATCTCATCTAGCTCAGTCCAGCCTTGTTCTGAAGAAGTAAGCACTCCTCAAGACAGTCTTGCTCAGTGTAAAGAGCTTCAGGACCATAATAACCAATCTTCTTTCAACTTTTCATCCCCGGAGTCCTGGGTAAACACCACCTCATCTACCCCCTATCAGAACATTCCGTGTAATGGATCCAGCAGGACAGCTCAGCCCAGAGAGTTGATAGGTAAGACAGAGTTGGTGGGTTGTTAAAACTGCAATTTTAACTACTCAGCTCCTGGATATTGGAGTTTTTCTTCTCCTCCCCCAGCCCATTTACATTATTGTCTTGGAATAATATTTAATGCTCATAGCTCATAGGTGTGTCTCAGGCATACAATGTTAATTGGGACTATATTGAGTCCATATTTAGGGTCTGGAAGGGAAGTAGATCTGTCTCTGGGAGCTCATCACTTTGATCATTTTGACCTGTGAATGAATGAAAGAAGCAATGGAATTTAAAGTGTATTTCTAAATAGAATCACCTTTGCTTGGGAGAAGTTTGTTTTCTGGCTTTTTATTATTTTATTCATTCATTCATTCATTCATTCAGGATTAGGGGTGGGAGGAATTGGTTGGGTCAGTTTTCAAGGTTTTATTGTCAATAAAGTCGTTTGCTACACAATAGAGTTTGGCCAGGAGAGAAACTAATAAAGTCCAACATTTTGAGATTTAGAAACCTTGTGTTTATTCCTTGTATTCTAATGAACTGAGAAATCCAAAGCTAAAGAGAAAAAAAAAAAAGGCATAGGAAGGCATTGGAATGGCCCTATACTGTATTGTTCAGTAGAAGTTTAAAGTCTTTAGCCTTAAACTTTTATCTTTCCTCCCTTTCCTCTTTTTTTTATATTAAATGTAAGGAAACAAATGATACTATTTGAGTTCTCCAACCTGTAGCCTTCTCTTTGTGGGCTGTAGACGTTGATCTTTGTGAACAAGCCTGTGATCTTTGTTGGATGAATTTCTGCCCTGGTGGCATCAGCCTTTGTATTTGAATTTAATTTTGTTCATCTTTAGAATGTGAATCTATTGTTTCTGTAACTGGCCCATTTTTGAGTATGTGCCATATAAGCATATTTTTAGAACAATAGACATAATAGGACAAAAGCATTAGAAAGATCTTGGTTTTGTTTCCTGGCAAGAGACATTGTCATTTTAATTTTTAAACATTCATTAATACCTACAATGTATAAGGTGCTGTATTTTTCCTGGGGTTGCTTTGTCATTTTAAACGTCTGACATATATACACTCATGTTATCATACCTGACTTTCCTGAGAAACATCTCAATTACAAATCAGTGATAAGGATTTGTTAATTTTTAGTTGTTTTGTTTATTATCATTTATTTATTTATTATAATTTTTTTATTTTTAAATTTATTTTTACTTAAAAATTTTTTTAATTTAAATTCATTTAGTTAATATATATTGTATTATTAGTTTCAGGGGTAGAATTCAGTGATTCATCAGTTGCATAGAACACCCAATGCTCATTACATCACATGCCCTCCTTTATACCCATCACCCAGTCACCCCATCCCCCCATCCACCTCCCCTCTAGCAACCCTCAATTTATTTCCTAGAGTTAAGAGTCTCTTATGGTTTGCCTCCCTCTCTGTTTTTCTCTTATTTATTTTTCCTTCCCTTCCCCTGTGTTCATCTGTTTTGTTTCTTAAATTCCACATGGGTGAGATCTTATGATATTTGTCTTTCTCTGACTGACTTATTTCACTTAGCATAATACACTGTAGTTCTATCCATGTCGTTGCAAACAGCAAGATTTCATTCTTTTTGATGGCTGAGTCATTATTATAATTTATTTTAAAAACAACATTCTTTCTCTCTTTTTTTTTCCTCCCACCTTAAATTTTAGGATAACTTTTGGCCCAAATCAGTAAAAACCTGACTTGAACTGATAAGGTAGAAAGTTTCTAAATAACTGTCCAAAGCACATGTCATTTTATGGTATCCTTTCCACAAATATACAGTTGTTATTTTGTCATTACTAGCAGACAAATTGCAGTATTCTTTAGTTGAAAGTAACAGTTAAATGTTAAAAAAATGAACTCAAGACCATGAGTATACTGAAGCACAACTTCCTGTCCATCAGTATTTATTTATTTATTCATTTTTAGAGAAATGCAGCCATTGCCAGTGGTGAATCAGAAAGAAAACAGTCACCACATGGGAAACTTCTTTCTGAAGTTTGAGACTTCTTGAGTTAAAGAAAACTGCTTATATCGTATTGGTTTGGAATTTAAAAGTGGTCATTGTGTCTGATGCCGTATTTTCTCCACAATTGAAAGTCTGAGAGCAGAGAATTGTCTTTGACCTTTTTGAACTTTGGATTTCCTGTTTTGTCACTGATCACACTTCAAGCTCTTGGTGAATGTCTGCTGAGTAAGAAGATAATGCAAATAGGTCCTGTACGCTTGAGGGGTGGGTGGGCGGTCTGGTCACACTGCCCAGCCTTTACACCTGGTGATGCCCACCGGGGGACAATGGGTACTTTATCAGACATTCTCTAGTAATGTACGGATGAAAATTTAAGATTAGATAGAGATATGCACTTTGAAAAATATCACTGGGTATCAGATTAGTAATAGTTTTTTTTTGTTTGTTTGTTTTTTTAAAGATTTTATTTATTTATTTGAGAGAGAGAATGAGGTAGAGAGAGCATGAGAGGGAGGAGGGTCAGAGGGAGAAGCAGGCTCCCTGTTCAGCAGGGAGCCCGATGCGGGACTCGATCCCGGGACTTCAGGATCATGACCTGAGCCGAAGGCAGTCGCTTAACCAACTGAGCCACCCAGGCGCCCCCAGATTAGTAATAGTTTTAAAGGATAGTTTCTCTTATCTAGAGAATATGTGGTAAGTCACATTAATAGAGATCTCGAATTTGTGGTTCAGTAAGAATGTAGGCATTAGGTTAAACTGCCTCTGGAGTTATTTTGTAAGTACTGATTATTTAGTTGAAAATAGTTTAAACTCTAATTATATTGTCATGAAAACGAGAGCATGGTTAAATAATAAATCTTAGTAAAGTAAATAAAAACAGTAAGTTTTTGAACCAGCAATAAAATATTTATGTGTTATATTAGGTAGTACAGGCCACTGTTACATATTGAAATGTCTGGCATGTTCGTTTTTTATGTTTCAAGTTTTTACTTAAATTCTAGTTAATTAACATATAGTGTAATACTCATTTCAGGAGTAGAATTCAGTGATTCATCATGAAATGTTTGTTAAACTAATGCTCTTAAAAATAATTGTTTTGCAAAATCAGTGACATCTAGCTGGACAAGAGAAAAATGTTCCAAAAATATGTTACGTGGTTTAAACTAAAATTTTTTTTAAGATGTTATTTATTTGAGAGAGGGGGTGGGGGGTGAGAGAGAGCATGAGCGGTGGAGGGAGAGGGAGAAGTTGACTCCCCTGCTGAGCAGGGAACCTGATGTGGGGCTCGATCCCAGGACCCTGAGATCATGACTTGGGCCGAAGGCAGATGCTTAACTGACTGAGCCACCCAGGTGTCCCTAAAGTAATTTTGAACAGTTTTATGAATTAAAAAAAAAAAAAGGGCGCCTGGGTGGCTCAGTTGGTTAATAAGCGACTGCCTTCGGCTCAGGTCATGATCCTGGAGTCCCGGGATCGAGTCCCACATCAGGCTCCCTGCTCAGCGGGGAGTCTGCTTCTCCCTCTGACTCTCCTCCCTCTCATGCTCTCTGTCTCTCAGTCTCTCTCTCTCAAATAAATAAATAAAATCTTTAAAAAAATAAAATAAAATAAAATAAAAAGATTTTATTTATTTTTAGAGAGAGAGAGAGCGCGCATAAGCTCATGAGGAGGGGGAGGGGCAGAGGGAAAGGGAGAGAGAGAATCTCGAGCAGACTCGAGCTGAGCACAGAGCCCAATGTGGAGCTTGATCCCACGACTCTGAGATCATGACCTGAGCTGAAATCAAGGGTCAGATGCTTAACCGATTGAGCTCCTCAGGTGCCCCTGAACAATTTTATGAATTTTTAAAGTTTTAAAATAGTACTGCGAAAATAGCATATTAAATCAATGAAATGCGAAGACTAAAAAATGAAATATTTTCACTTTAACATCCCAATACACAAATAGATAATAAACATAGGAAAAAAAATCATAAACACCAGTAATCAAAAGACATGCAAATTAGAGCTACAACAAGGTATTTATTTATCAGATAGACTAAGGCTAAACAAGTAACACCAGTCTCGTGACTGGGTAGGGAAATGAGCAGGCATTGTTGGCGGAGTGTGTATAGGCAGTATGTGTCTGCAGGGGAGTTTGGCTGTAGTTACCGAAAGCTTTAATTGTGTGTATACCTCAGGACTCAGGCATTATACTTTCAGTGTTGATCGTAAGGAAGTAGTCGTGAATATTTGTCTGTAATAAATATTTGTCTATAATAACATTTATCACAGTATTTAAGGTGAAAAATTGACTATAATCCAAATTTCTAAAAATGAGAGGTTACTTAAATAACTTATGAAGTATCGGTGGTATATGATGTCTTTAGGAAGAAGCACACCAACAAGTTAAGGCTTATCTGTGGTATATGGGAATGTGGCCTTTTTCTTTTTTTTTTGTTTTTGTTTTTGTTTTTTGTTTTTTGTTGGGTTTTTTTGTTTTGTTTATTTATTTGACAGAGAGAGAGACAGCGAGAGAGGGAACACAAGCAGGGGGAGTGGGAGAGGGAGAAGCAGGCTTCCTGCGGAGCAGTGTTCCCGATGCGGGGCTCGATCCCAGGACCCTGGGATCATGACCTGAGCCCAAGGCAGAGGCTTAACGACTAAGCTGCCCAGGCGCCCCCTCTTTGGCTTTTTCTGTAATTTCCAAATTAACCTCAATGAATATGTATTATGATTATAATCCAATACAATATTAGTGAAGGGTAGTAGAATTTGCCACCCTCAAATAGGCTTTTTTGGCATAAAGATTATTTTAGGCTGATTATTTTTAAGAAACTATAGACACAGAAGCTCTAAAAACTGGGTGAGAGTTACCCTTTTGTAAGAGAGATTTACATTTACAAGGGAAATCTCTATTTTTAAGAGTATCTCCCTCTCTGTACCAGGAAGAGAAGGATGATTCTAAATTTCTGGAAACTATCCATGGAGAAGACAACAGTTTACCTTAAGTTAACTTAACCCTGCATAAGAACCTTACCCTTGTTCACTGTGCTTTTCCTGGTAACCTTGCATAACTGCCCTCTACCCCCAACGTCTTCTTTTGCCTTTAGCTGGAGATGTTACTTTAGTTGCTGGCTTGGGCCATTTTGGGGAGTTATTCAGGTTTCCTGGATCTCCCTCATGTATACAGAAAGTATGCATGTTTATTAAACTTTTGTTGTTTTTCTCTTGTTAATCTGTCTTACTATGGGGGGGGGGGTGTCTCAGCCAAGAACCTACAAGAGTAGAGGGAAAATTATTTTTCCTCCCCCCACTTCAGTTAAACATTGAAAAGATTGAAAAAAAACAGTGTTTGAAAACAAGTCATGGTTTAGTGGACAATAAAATTAGGAAGAGTGGAGTTGAATCTTAAAGGATGTTAAGAATCAGGCAAATTACATACAGGAAATGTGAAGAAAAATTTATAGCCGTTTTTCCTCCACCATATTCTTTGTTTACTTACGTATTACAAGAAAAGGAAGCATTTTTAAGAAATGGAATCTAATGTTACTATTACTTAGGTTAATCATAAGATCTGTTTGACCAGAGTCTGCATATACAGCTCCTTTCTATTTAAAAAAGAACATGTATGTTCCCACTTTCAAAGTTGAGCAGTTAATATAATAAACATCACAGTGTACGCATATCAAATTAGTTTTTTGAAGCAAACCTTCGTCTTTGACCTTTAGTTTTATATGTTAGCTATTCCAGTTTACATAGTTAATTCTTTTGCAAGTGTTATTAATGAGATTGAGACATTTGATTAGATGTGTTGTGATTTCTTTTTTTTTTTTTAAGATTTTATTTATTTATTTGACAGAGAGAGAAATGGTGAGAGCAGGAACCCAAGCAGGGGGAGTGAGAGAGGGAGAAGCAGGCTCCGCGCTGAGCAGGGAGCCTGATGCGGGGCTCGATCCCAGGACCCTGGGATCATGACCCGAGCCGAAGGCAGATGCTCAACGACTGAGCCACCCAGGCGCCCCTAGATGTGTTGTGATTTCAACATTCTGTGGCAGAAGTGGTCTGTCCTCGTGGCTGTACTATCACTGAGTTCCCGGAGATGGGAACCAGTTGTGATACCCTAAGCTGACCGGATGGACGAATGTTGCTGGGCGTGCCCTTAAATCTGTATTACTGTTCTCTGCTTTTAGTTCCACCCAAGACCGTCAAAGCCCCTGAGGATCAGCTGAAGTCTGAGAACCTCGAGGTGTCCAGTTCCTTCAACTATAATGTGCTGCAGCACCTCGGCCAGTTCCCCCCTCTCATGCCCAACAAGCAGATGGTGGAGTCGGCCAACAGCAGTAGCCAGCAGGGCTCTGGGGGCAGCAAGCCCACCATGTCCTATGCCAGCGCTTTACGGGCCCCTCCCAAGCCCAGGCCCCAGCCTGAGCAGGCCAAGAAGAGCAGCGACCCCCTGTCTCTATTCCAGGAACTTAGCCTGGGGAGCTCATCAGGCAGCAATGGCTTTTACTCCTATTTTAAATAATCACTTTTTTTTTTCCCTCAAGGGAGAATGTTTTAATTTCTGTTTGTATCAGTAGAATTAAGATAGTTGGACTTCATCTATAGATGCACAGTTCCCTTTGTTTTAATATTAAATACGTTTCACTTAATTGCTTTGCTGCTAGACTTGCAACTAATTTTTTTAAAAGTATATTCCATTATTTTGCATTTTTGACGTGAGTCTTTTGACAGCTTTTATGTAGAATAAAAAATATTTTTAAATTTGTGTATTGTTACATATGTTTGCATCAAGCTAGCAGCTAAGAGGTTAATTGTGCAACTATAAAAAAAAAGAAAAAAAACTTTGTCTAAAATGTATTTAAAAAGAAAAAAAATTGTAAGTAGCATTTACATTTATTCAATAATATTACCATATGCTGGGTTTCTGTACCAGAAATGGCCAGTTGATGTACAAATGTATGTTATTTTTGCTTAAATTCATTTAAAATTTTTTAAAATAAAGGGGCAGCATCTTCTAAATACTTTAAGTTTTATCAGCTTTTTTTTTTGTGACAAGATGCTGCATTCTAAAACTTTTATAGTTTTAGACTATGTATGATGTGCTGTTGTAATCTCCATCCACTGTAGGATAGAGTTAAAGGCATTCTTTGCAGGTGTATTTTGTATGCCACTGTTTTTTGTAACATGAAAAAACATTGGCATATTTAGTTATTTTTTGGACAAGCTATACTTCAAGCTTGTTTTTAACGTTAATTTGATAGTGTGTGTGTGTTTTTTTTTAAACAAATCATGAAGCTGAAAAATTTTTAGGATTGTTGGTGCTTAGTAGACTTGATAACTATTTTAAAAATGCGTGAATTTAGTAAAATCCTTTTTTTCTCACTATGCATGTGTAAATGTTTGTAATCTGGCTTTCCCCTCCCCCCTCCAGTGGTATAAAGAATTGTGCCGCTTTAAGGTTTGTTTTTTTTTTTCCCCCCTCCAGTAAAAATTTTGGTACCTTATTTGATGTTTACATTAAAATGTGACATTATATATGGCAATTCAAATATTTTGCTAACTGTTTTGTTTGAGGAACATCATTAAAAAGAAATATAATGTTTGTCCAAGATGTATCAAAATTCATCAAAATCTGGGGCAAAAAACTACCCTTGTTTTTCATGTCTTTTGATTCTTATAAAAATAACCCCACTGAACTTGTATAAAAATATAAAATTTAAATAGCTATCTTAAATATTCTACAGTCTAAAAATTGTTTTGAATGAACTTTGGTAAAATCCAAAGGAAAACATTTACCCTCTTGAAACTTGTAGTCTTGTAACACATTTGAAAGAATGCATGTCCTTATTGTTTTCCTGATTTGGTAGTACTACTTTTATACTTCAGAGATATCTTGAAACTACAATATAACTTTTTTTTTTTTAATAAGATAAGGTTGGAAAACATTGCTAATGAACCAATGGATCCTGATGATCCATTCAAAAATAGTTTTTTGGAGCACTGCTTTTGAATAGGCCATCCTGTATTCACAGTACATTTTTTAAATGGGGTTGCAAAGTAGCAGGAGTAAAGAAAACTCCTTACATCTCTTCTGTGACTGGAGTTTAGTTGCTGTGGGCCGGCTACAACCCCGCCCCCGTCATCCTCAGACAATTTAGGAGAAGAGAATGCCTTTAGTTCAAGGTTAGCGAGCCTGCAGGACAAAGAAGGAGTGCCTCTATTCTTCCGTTCTGTCTTTCTGCGCAGAGTGGGTGCCCGTCATTTGCCTGTGGCTTTCTGTTAGGGGCCGTGAGTCTCCATGTGAGGCAGCAGATGGAGACCTGTCGACTGCAGACGTGTTAATGGTTAGTATAAATCACAGTTGGAAAACAGAGCCGGCAAGTTCCAGCACCACGTTTTCTCTGTATGATGTCAGGCCGACACATTTAACTAGGTCAGATTTTGCTCAACATAACTTTAGTCACAAGAAAAGAAAATTTTTTGCCACATAGCTATATGTATTTCCGACTCTATGACGAAACTCAAGGCAGAGCCCAAATGAAAATTAGATCTCTCTGATGTGAGGATGTCTGTGAAAAATAGTCTCTTCAGCAATGATGATTCTCCTCCCCCACAACACACATGTTTAAGAGCTTTTGAGACTAGGAAGACAGAACTGGCTTGTCAGGGCTTTCAGTTAATCCCTTGTCGTGGAGTGATTGCCTGATTTTCTGTGTTCCGTACTTGAATCTTTAAAAAATCAGTTTGAAATTACTTGTATTTATATTTAAAGAGGTCAAGTGCACACCCCACCACTTTGTATAAATATACCGATGCTGGAAGCTTTGGGTAAGGAAGCTGCTAAGTCGTTGTGACAGCCCTGTTCTAAGCAGTTATTTCCAAAAAAACCCCTAGAAATAATAGCTACTTACCAGTCCCCTGCTCTGCTGTGTCTGAGTGTCCCTCATTTCCTTACTGTTCCTGCAGCCGGTCAAGGATTCAGATACTGTTTTCATCCACTACCTTATTTTAGATTCTGCTTCGAATGTGTGTTCTAACACACTTACTCTTCCTCAGCATTACTCAGTGCCATCTTTCCAACCATAAATAATGGTTCTGAGCAAGTCTTACTGCAAGAATCACTTAAGTTTCTCTTGAAATGAGGCCTGGCTTTTGAGGACCATTCATGCTGTCTGGGTATTACTTGGGTAGTATCAGCAAGTACCCACAAAGCAGACTTAGAAAACAACTTACGTCCCGGGTTCAACCTTAGAGTTGAGATGGAACTGTTTTTTGTTTTTTTTTTAAGAATCTTTGATGTTAGCTCTTGGATAATACCAAGTATTACCAGCTTCCTTTTCTTCCAGAACAGATTTCTTTTACGTGAAGTTAATTGTTCACATGATGTCTTTCTACTTCTTTGTTCTTCGTATCACTCTGAGGTTTTTCCTTTTTCTTGCCAGAACTATTTTTTTTATTCATCTTTTTAATTTCAGTGCTACTTGAGATTTTCTTTTTTTATCTTAAAGAAATTCTTTTGGGTGATAGCATTTGTAGAGTATCTATGCTAAAGGTTTTTCTCCTGATCTAAAGATGAATTTTTGTTAAGATTTGAAGAACCTCATTCAGTGTAACATGGATATTTTCTGGTGTGTTTTTAAAAGGGGTTTTGGCTGCCATTTTGACACACACTTTACCAAATTGTTATAGCAGAGCTTTGTTTTTGATTAATCAGTAGTTAATTATTGACTATTTAAACTAACATGACCTTAATTTTCCTTTCCTCAGACAGATAGGCTTTCTATCCAGGTCATTTTGTATATATGAAATAACAAACTGCTTTGTGTGGTTTTTTTCATGAGAGATTCTAGAATAAGTTCAGGTTCAGTGTAAACATCAATTGGTCTTTTCAGTTCAAAGAATTGCAGAATAAGTAAAATAAGCAGAATTCCCACTGAATAAGCATTACCTAATTAAACATAGCAATCTCCAAGACCTATTTGCGAAAACAGTTTCCTTGTTTATGGAGGCATTGAAATTGCTGAGAAAGCTAACTGAATTTCCTCACTTTGAGATGATTAATATATAATACTATCTTGCTCTAGTGTAGTTACCTGACATGTTTAATATTTTTCATGTATATACATCTCAAGAGCAAAACTATAAACATAGAAGAATGTATCTCTAGCTACCTTGGCTAGAGAGAGCCACCCTTGCCTAAGAACCAGGGGCCTGAAAAAACAATTTCAAGCTAAATTTTAGATTTCAGCTATTGTTAGGAAAATTAGATTTGCTGAAATAGTCATTTAAAAAGAGACACCTGTTAGATAGCATTGTTTCATATCAAAGTTGTCTCTAAAAAGGGAATCCCAGAAAAAGTATAAAAATACAAGATTAAAACTTTAAATATATTGAAAGATACAGATTGCTGCCTTAAAATGTAATTTAGGCTACCATCCGTTGTTTTTTTTTTTTTTCTTCTAGCTCCACAAAGGTAATAATTTGTCCTTTATGATTTACCAGACATTATTTCTTGCAAGCCATCCCCAGAACATACAAAAATCCTTAATTTCTACCACCACCCTATGTGTCTTCCTAAATCTTGGAAGTAAATGTGTTAATCTGATTTTGCTTTTCCCTCTTTGCCATCTGATCCACAAACTACCCAGCAATTAGAAATAATGGATAATGTTCTATGATTTCTTGTTCAAAATCTCACGTAGCGATGTCTGTCATATTATAAAGATCTCATCATGAAAGAGTAAGTGGCATGCTAGTCTTCACAGTTCTCATTATATTAGGCGTCTCGCATTTCCCTTCTACTTGAAGTTGGATATTTATTTGCTGAGATTTTACTGTAAAGCTGCTAAATTCACACTTACTACTTTCATACATCTGTTTAATTAGCAATTGCAAGACCATTGTGAAAAGGAGTGACTCTTAACTAACGTTTAACGTTCTTATAAGAGATTCAGAAAATGTATTGTTACTACTTTAAACTAGAATATCAAACATTAAAAATAAGACATTTTTAATGTAACATTTGAAATTTTTGAAATGATGGAAAATACCTACTTTGGAATAAACTTTAAGGAAACAGTCACAGGAGTTTCTAAATTTTTTTGAAGGGAGAAGAATCTAGACTTAGTAATGTGAGCTGCAGTTAAATCCTAAACCCAGTTAATACAGTTGTCTAAAGCTTCTAAAACTGGAGCGTGAAGGAAACCCAGAGACATTCATACACGTATAGTTTCAGTAATCAGCATTAGGCCAGATTTTATTTGCAATTTGTTCAACAGAGATTTTATTTTGATACAAATATTAAGCATAAAGCATAGTAAGTTTTATATAATTCTATGAGTTCATTAAACAATATTATGGGACTTTCATTATGTTCTTGGGGTGTCTTTTTAGCTATTTCTACACCTCATATAGGAGGCCTCTTCTGTATTTTATTTTGCATCCTAGCATGTGACTGCCTGCCTTAGAACTATGTCTAGGAGGGGAAATCAATACTACTTTTAAAAACACTTGGTTTTTTCAAATGAATTTTTTCATTAATAACTTCTTTTGATGTTTGAGAAGTAAAGGGGAAGGGAGGGGTAGCAAATTACATAGTTTCAACACAGAAGTCACCCAGTAATACCTGTTCAAAGATCTGCCCTATTTTAAGATTTTAGAAGCTTGAGCAGGGTAGGCAGACTTTAGCCAGCATCGGAATTAACCTGGTGGTCTTGTTGAAACACAGATCGCTGGACCCCGCCCTAGAGTTTCTGATCCCAGGCTGAAGCCTGATCATTTGCATTTGCAGCAAGCTCTCAGGTGCTGCTGCTGCTGCTGGCTCAGGAACCACACTTGGAGAACTGCTGGTCTAGAGAAAGTCCGAAGGTCTTTCCAACCATGCGTTTCTTTACTCAGTGTAAACAACTTACCCCGTGAGAAATTTTAATAGTTACGATGCCATGAGTGGAACATTCATGGAGAAAGATCTCTGGAGTGACGAGAGCCTCCGGATTGGCTGCCGCCATCCCCCATTAAGGTCTGTGGTACTCTCCCACGTTAGGGTGCAGGAGCTCACTCATTTCTAGGGCGAGATTGGTTTTGTGTACGCTACAACCTGGGCTTTGTTCTGGAAGCTGTGCATTTGGTGTGCTTAGAGTTGGTCTCGGTCCCTACACGTGGAGATGAGAATTGTGAGAGGGAGCCATGGGAACGTCACGAGAATGCACTTTGCATTTATCGCGGCACTAAGTACAGGAGGCCTGGTCCTAAGATGGCAGTGACATGGAGCATTGAAAACAATAGGTAATCCTCAAATAATGGGTTCGTAGTTTTTGCGGCTTTTTGCGGGGTGGGGTGGGGGGAGGTGGGCGGTGGGGATGAAGGCAAAGGATTTGCTTTTCAAATGATGTGTTTCTCAGGTTAACAAAGTTACGTTGGATTCTCTGCCATGCCAGCAAGTGTTAGGGGAGCCTGAAGTGTTGTATATGGCAGAAAATTGATAATTGTCTCTGATTCCTTTCCTACTTAAGTCTATATATGTTTGCAGAAACAGTCTAGAGGAATCCACCACCTAGACAGCATGAGTTACTCATAAACCATAGGTGCACATGTATGAGCAAGGTATTTTTGAGAAAGAAACTGAGAAAGTCTTTGGATGTTTTAAAATTTATATATTACTGTCGTTGTTGGTAATGTTCCCCCCCAGACTGCAGCTTGAAGGGTATTGCACTCTGCCTCTGGTTTTTAGTTTGGCTTTGAATTTACTGAGATATTAGAAGGAGAAAAAAATATTTTGAAGGCAATAGATTCTAGAATACTTAGGTGTAGAAGTACCCATGATAAGCATCAGAGAATGCACAGCTTTGGAATTCTTCAGACACAGCACTTCCTCCTTGAAAGGCTTGATTACCCTTCCGCGGGGATTGTTTCCATGTTCGGCACAGGTTCCTTTGTCCATTTCCAGCCCACAGGGAGCTTTGGTTGACTTACATTTGGCTTTGCACGATGCCTTGTCTACAAAGACCTCTCTCTGTCTTTCAGTAGCTCACAGGTTGAAGTCCCAACGGGTGGGTTCCACCTGAGAATGTTTCTCAGTCCTCCCCTCCCATCCAGAGGAAGGGTCTTGGATTTCTAGAGATCCAGACCATGCCTGCTTCCTGTCAATCCATGTATACACTGTACTGTATCCGCTTTCTCTGTGCCCGTCGTCTGACCTGATTCTTTGGAACCCATGAAGGTACTGGGTATATGTAGTAGTTGTATCCTAGGTAAATATGGTGATGAAAATACCTCTCCTCTCAATTATAAAGGTAATGGGTTTTGCATTTTGGAATGGGTCCTGTTATTAGTGACAGGTTTTTTTGTGTGTGTGTATGTGTGTGTGTGTGGGTTTTTTTTTTTTTTTTTTAATGCTTCAAAAATACAGTTCTTACCTAAACTTGTTCAGCTAACTTCATACAATCAGTTACTTAGCAAATCCGTACGGGGTCTTACTTTGGCAAGTCTTCCAAAGGGAGGCTTTATAAAACTGAGATGATCTGTCTCCACCTCTTCAGGCCCAGTTGTGCAGCCATCTAATAATCTTAATTTCTGGCAAAATTATAATGATTATTTTTTTCTTCACAGTGAACGATACCTCACCTGAGAGGTTCTAATACCTAAAGAGTTTATCCTTCAAAGTAAAAATGAATTTGTACCATAAAATAACCCCAAAGCCACTCTCTAGGGTCTTTATTTTCTTCCTTTTTTTTGTTTTTGTTTTTTTTTTTGGTCATTTTCTTTTTTTTTTTAACCAGGTTTTTGAATTTTTTTAGCCGCTTTGGTTTTTTTTAACAATTTTTCTTTTTTTGGGGGGGGGGGGTGCGGGGTCTACACTTCTTACATTGTGATCATTGTCTCAGTGAAGTTCTTTTGTCTTAAAAGATTCATGGTAACACAAAATGTATTTTACTGCTACAACTAAAATGTATTTATAATAAAATGCCTTTTTAATAATTTGGAGATTGGTTTATTACGCGTGAACCACAATTCTCTGCTTCCTTTTACTTTCATGATCCAAGATCTGACAGAATTTAGGCACAGCACCTTTACTTTATTCACGATACTAGCTGTGAAACTAAGTGTTCATTTGTAAAATTCTAAGTAGTTTTCTGGAAATTTTTGACTTGACTTAAATCTCTGAACCTCAGCGGTAGCAAAGGCCGGCCTTTCTTTATGGGGGCTTAAGGTGTGACCTGCAAGTGGGCAGCGAGAAAATGTACCCTTCTCAGAAGTTGCCATTCAGCACAGATCTGAGGAATTGGGAAAAGTCACCAAAGTCGCTTGTTAATGCTGGGTTTGTGCAGCCCAGAATTAACTTCAGAACTCATAAACCTAGTTTATGTCAATATACTATATGGGTGTATGAATAATACATGACACAGTGGTGTGACACCCCCCGAACCCCAAAATGCTGGCTGTGCAGAAAATCACCCTGAGTCAGGGTCTTCTTTTTGCTGGGGGAATAATTCTTTGCATCTGCCATGATGTGATTTTGAGAAGCATTAGCAGGTCACAGAATGCTTTGTGTGCCTTGGTTATTTTATTTTTAATATCCTATTAGCGTGGCACCATAAATCTAACTTGAATACACTGTCTTAGAAGTTTGTAAACGTCAGTGGTAAGGACCCTCAGCCTCTCCTAAGGACATTTTATAATCCTTACTCATTGCAGCGAATCAGTTTTTAAGCTAGGTGTCTTGCTTTCTTTGAGTTGAACTGATACGATATGACACAAATCATCTCGGGAATTTTGGAAAGAGGAACACTTCTTTACGTATAAATCAAATGGATTTGGAGGGCTCCCTGAGCTTCTTCCGTCTGCTCTAGATGGAGTAAGCCGGTCCCCATCTTTAGTGGGAAAATGCAAATAAGACTCTCAGGTTTTATTTATTTATTTATTTTTATTTTTATTTTTTAAAAGATTTTATTTATTTATTTGACAGAGAGACACAGCAAGAGAGGGAACACAAGCAGGGGGAGCGGGAGAGGGAGAAGCAGGCTTCCCGTGGAGCAGGGAGCCCGATGTCGGGCTCGAACCCAGGACCCTGGGATCATGACCTGAGCCGAAGGCAGACGCTTAACGACTGAGCCACCTAGGCGCCCCAAGACTCTCAGGTTTTAATCCCTGTGTCACTTCGGTGCTCTTCGGAGCATTTTTCTGAGAATGATATCAGTGGGAAAGTTAGTGGGAAAATGCAATTTCATCAAACCTGCAAGGTGGGAGCATTGCGTATGGAGCGTAGGTCAAGCACAAAGATGGAGAGAAAGTTGGCTTAGCGGACGCTCAGTGCTGGAAGGGAGACTTGTTTGCACCTAACTTGGTTGAGCTGCATATCCAAACGCCCGCGTGGGTGGTTTTAAGCAGCTGAAGTTCCCTCAGTCTGAAATGGACTTTGCTGCTCACCTCACATAGTGTTGTCCAAACGAACCACCCCCCTGGTGGATGGAAGTCCTTTTCTTCAGGTTTGAAGAACCCCGTTGCCCCAGTTCCTCCTGCCAGTCGAAGCCGGAGTTACTTTGCTGAAACAGATCTGTTCGTGCCGCTCTCTTTCTGGTGGTTTCCCATCACAACCTGCATTTCTTCACTGGACTTTGGAGGCACCCCCCTCCCCACCCCATCCTCCAAGTTTTGTTCCCAAGCACCGTATACAGCAGACTAAATCAGACCACTTGCCGCCCCCCCTCCCCCCCCACCGATGAGCCCCTGACTTCTTGCCTCTTTACTTTGGAGCATGCCTTCAGCACTCCTGCCCCCAACCCCAGGTCTCCTCTGGGAAGCTCTGCTTGTTGTTCAAGACTGTGTAAACTCCAGCAGTTGGATTTAGCCCCTTTTTCTCTCTACATGCAGCTGAGCCTTCTACCTCTGCTATCACAGGGTGTGTTTTACAGGTGGGGGGTTATGAGTTTGTGGGTGCAGAGATCGTGTCCTGTGACCTCTCAACCTACGGGCCCTATGCCTTTTACATAGCAGGCCCTCGAAGGCTCGCGGAACTGGCCAGCTCCCAGGCTTGGATTAGAGAAGAACTTCAAGACACTCTCCCCGCCCCGCTG
Organism: Phoca vitulina; assembly: GCF_004348235.1. Classification (NCBI taxonomy): domain Eukaryota; kingdom Metazoa; phylum Chordata; class Mammalia; order Carnivora; family Phocidae; genus Phoca; species Phoca vitulina. The sequence continues at coordinate 4,067,057 of NW_022589744.1, forward strand.
ACGTCCTTTGCCAATTCAGCGCGGCCAGGTGACAGCTGGGCCCGGAGTGATGGCCTGGGGTGCAGGAGCAGTGAGCTGTCCCCACCCACTCCACACAGCTCCCCGAGCAGTGACAAAGCATTAGCATTCGCCGGTACTCTGTGTCTTACCAGGTATGACTGTTGGAACCCTTAGTTTGACAGCTTCCCCATGGTTCTGTCCGTTCGGACGGATGCTCCTGCTTCAGCTTGTCCCAGTCTGTAGGCATGTACTTACCATGCAGAGTTTGGGGAAAGTGATGAAATGCCCTTTTGTCTGAAGCCAGCTCTGGTTGACTGTAAATCCACAGAGGGAGGTAGTTAAATTGAACAGAAGCTGCAGCTTGCAAAATCCGTGGTATTATCCCACTCTTAGCTCATTAAAACTGGTGCCCTGCAAATTGATTTGAGCCACTGTTTCGGGAAACTCTGCTGCTAATCCCCGAGAAGAACATGGCTCTGCTGAGGTGCTCAGAGGAGCCGGCAGAGGACTCTGGAAGGTGGGCATGGCTGGCGGGCTCTGGGCTCCCCTGCAAAGGAAACCGGAGGAGGAGGAGGAGGAGGTGTGATGCCGTTTGCTCGCTAATTAACAGAAATGTGAATCTGAGGCATCTGATGACGAGCCCTCTGGATATGAGCGGAGTGCCTGGCAGTTTGGAGACCTTGCAAGGGGAACTCGGAAATGTTCTAATTAGTCTTTCGGGTTTTGTCCCCTTTATGTGCAAAAGACACAGGAGCCTCGAGGGAAGGGGCTGAAGTCAGGGAGTGGGTGGCTTTGGGGCTGCTCTTGCAACCCACCTGCTGGTCAGGGCTTTCATCCGTTTGGAATCTAGACGTGTCCGTGTTTTTACAAAGCTGAACAGGAGTGGGTGCTCTCGGCGGAGGCTCTTCTAAGGGCAAGTTTTGAGGATTCAATCCTTTTAGCTTCCTGACCGGGCTGAGAGCCGGTTACGTAACCCGAGACAAAGGTAACGAACCGTTGGAAGGTGGGTAAGCCCACAGGCTCTCGCTGATGAATCAAACCTCCTCCCCAGGGTGACCCTGGAGGCCTCCGAGGACCCACATCATTCCCACTGGGCGCTTCTGCTAACAGGGCAGATGGAAGAGGAGACTATTTTGGAAAAAAAAAAAAATGTGTGATCCAGGGTAATTAAAGTAGTTTTGAGCCTTTCAGCAAAGCGCTTCTGGAAGCGTGTGTGTTCTCCCAGGCCGTCCGCCCAAGGCCAGGGAGCCCCAGGTCTTTCAAGCCCCTCTCTTACCTCGGGAGGCCTTCTTACTTCACCCCCTGATTCCTCCCTGCCCATCTTCCTCGGCCGCCTCGCGGCCCCTGCCCGTTAGCCAGCGGGGCGCTGTGCGACGGCCTGGAGGAAGGACTGCTGTGGCGAAGGTCCTCGCTGCTGGGCTCATCCCGAAGAAGATACGGCCCTGCCCTTCCGAGAGTTTCTAACCCGGCAAGGCTTGCAGACACGCCCGATTGCTCAGAATGGGGTAAGTCGTGGGACCGTGAGCGGGCACAGCGTCAAGGGCACAGAAGGAGGGAAGCATGAATTTTGCATGAGGGGTTGGAGAGCACGTCACCTCGTGCTGTCCTGCGGAGTAAGTAGGCCCTCAGCAGGTTCAGGAAAGGGGCAGGCCCCGTGCCCTCTGTGCTGCCAAGACCCGCCCAGACCCCGTGGCGCTTGAGTTTTAACTCCTCCACCACGGAACCGTCAGCCCTCGTTAGGTCCTGCTTTAACACCGGGCCCCGCGCGCAGTGTGGACACTCGGTGGTGTAGACGGAATAATGGTTCCCCCAAAGACGTCCACCTCCGAATACTCACAACCTGTGACCCTGTGCCCACCTCCTAATCCCTGGGACCTGGGACTTTTTGTGGAAAAAAGAGACCTTGCCAATGTGATTTAAGTTAAGGATCTTGAGATAGGGAGATCACCTTGGATTACCTGGTCGGGCCCAGGGCAACCCCAAAGGTCCTAAGAAGAGGCAGGCGGGGGGGGCCAAAGTCGGAGAAGCAGATGTGGCGGCAGAAGCAGGGGTCGGAATGACGCGCCAACCAGGGAAGGTGGGCGGCCTCTAGGGGCTGGACGTTCCCGCCCGGAGCCGCCGGAAGGAGCCATCCCTGCCCGCACCTTGATTCTAGCCTTGCAAGAAGCCTTTCACACTTCTGCCCCCCAGATCTGTAAGAGAATAAATGTGTGTTATTTTTAGCCACTGAGTTCGTGTGATTTGTTACAGCATCAAAAGGAAATAAATACACTCAGTCAGCCCATAATTCGTTTAAGCGAAGGACACCCCCTGTGTGAAAGACGGGGACGGCCTTGGTGGGTCTGGAAAACTCTCTCTTGGTGGCTGGTGGGACACCGGGTGGCAGCGGCAAGGGAGCAAGACGGGGGTGCGGGTTTGGGAGCGGTCTCGGGAGGAGCATGTGTGACACGTGGCTTGGTGAGCAAGCCAGGAGTCCGGCAAACACAGCAGTGCGCGGCCTGGCTGAGTGGGTAGGGACGGCACCATCAAACGGGAGCAACAAAGAACGAAGGGTAGGTTCGGGTAAGAGGTGGGAGGTTGGGTCTGGACGTATGTGTCTGGGGCGCTCTGGAGCACCTGGGGTGCAGGTGGGGAGGGGGGGTGCAGGCTGGGATGGGCTCCCAGGGAGCGGAGGGCCTGGGAAAGAGTGACGTTTCTCAGCAACTGCGATGTGGGACGAGGAGGCCGAAGATGGGAGACTCGGAGACCCCCAGGCGTAAGGGGCAGGTGCGAAAAGCAGGAGCCCTGTAAAGAGAAAGAGGACAAAGAGGAAATCCGGGGAATTTTTGGAAGGAACAGAGGCCCGAAGTACAAAATGCTACTGAAAGTTCTACTAGAATGTGGTTGGCAATGGTGAGGCCGTCGGTGGTCCCCAGGGGAGGGGTTCTGGTGGCAGAGGGGGTGGAAGACAGACTGTATGGCTGTGGAAAGGGGTGCAAAGTCAGTCCGTGGCGGTGAAGAATTATTCCGGGACACGTGTGAGCTGATAGGACGTGGAAGGTCAGGTGGTGATCCCGGAAGGAGGGACGCTTACTGTCCTATCGCTGTCTGGCTGTCTCCTTCCCCGCAGACCTCTCTCATCTGCGCCTCTGTTTGCCTTCATCGTACTATTCCTTCCTGAAGATCCTTCCCTTGGCCATCCATAAGATAAGCAATGTAAACTTAATTTTAATTTTTTTAAAGTAAACTCTACACCCAGCATGGGGCTCGAACTCATGACCCTGAGATTAAGAGTCACGTGCTCTACTGACTGAGCCAGCCAGGTGCCCCTAACGTAAACTTTATTTTAAGGAGAGCTTGCTTTCTTCCTTGAACTTGTACCAGTTATGAATGCAGGATTTGCTTCACTGAGTGTAGCTAGAAGGAATCTTAAAGATCATCTAATGGGAAGGTTCCCAAACATTTTATTTATTTATTTAATTTTTAAGAAAAGATTTTATCTATCTATTTGAGAGAGAGCACAGGCAAGGGGAGGGGCAGAGGGAGAGGGAGAAGCAGACTCCTCGCTGAGCAGGGAGCCCGACGTGTGGCTCAATCCCAGGACCCTGGGATCATGACCCTAGCTGAAGGCAGATGCCCAACTGACTGAGCCACCCAGGCTCCCCTCAAATATATTTCACAGTGATTTTTAAAATGTGTAAATCATGTTTCCTGAGGCATGGGACCATTTAGTGTGTCTCCATGTCTAAGGGGACCCAGAGGACAGTAGAACTGGGGGGACCAAGTGATGAGCTAGTCTCTCACGCATGCTGGTCCATCAGTTTGCCGGCGACGAAACTGAGAAAGTTCACAGCTGACCTAGTCTAGAACTCTCCATCACGCCCCGGGCCTGGCACATGGTGGGGCCTCAAGGATGAGGGTAACTGAGGGTGTACCTTTGCATGGGAAACCGTATCAGGGCCCTCATCGATTCAAATGGAATACTCCGTGGACAGACAACCCCATGTGTTCTTTACCCGACTCACAAACCTGCGTTGCTTCCCTCAGAGCAATTTATTGTCCCTCCTTCTGCCTTCTTGAAGGCGCCTCCTGGGGGCACGGGGCCCCCCACGCACCAGTGGACAGGCCAGTTGGCCTCTGTGCTCTGGGGGCTTTCAGCCCATGTGCAAAGCAGGCCTTGAACGGGGAAATGGAAGAGTGAAGTGTGTCAACAGACCCTTTGCCATGGAGGCCACAGGGAGGCCCCTTGGATGCAGGGATGGATCCGGGTCTTCCTGGTCTTGAGGGAGCCTCTATCTCTCCGAGGAAGATGAGGAGGAGGAGAAGCTTCTTTCAGCCAGACTTCCGCGCCCTCCCGCAGCGGTAAATATCACTTCTGTGAACCCCACAAAACAGTGGCACTGGGGAGTTCCTGGAGCCCGTTTCTCGGCCAAGAGTCCGCTGCCCGGATCTGGGGAGCCGGCATGTGAGCCTCTCGGCTTCTGTCATTGCCATCGCCTCATGTGACAACTGCCAGCTATCGCCCCGGTCTCACCCTCGGCCTCCTTTGTCATGGTGTCCTGTGGCCGCTCACTGAGGCGGGGCCGGCCTCGGGGGCTGCGTCTCACTTCCCCCTTGAGAGGATCACACGTCACCACCTCCCTGCCTCCTGGACCTTTCTAGGTAGGCCGCATCCTTGTGTTCGTTAGCCTCATTAGGGCTTGGTGGCCCCCAGGCCCTGGGAAATGCCGCGTGTGTCTGCTGCGACCAAATCATCCTGGCGGAGTGGGCTGGGGAGGGCATCCGCAGTGTAAAGCAGTGACTTGGGAATTGATATCTGAGCTCCCTAAATTCAGAGCCCAGGACGCTCTGGTAGTGGTTGCAAATCTCCCCTCCTCCATCTTCGTGGGGTTACCAGGACCACTTTGTGGGCAAAGAGAGAGGCGAGCCTAAACTCAAATCGACAATTTCCAAGAGGTCAGGTCTTTCATGTTCCAGCCGAAGGAAGAAAGCATTGCCCCTGGTAATGGCAATGAGCTCAGTTAACTTTCTTTACCATGCAGGAGCCATGCCTCATGTGGGGATGAATTTATGGCCTTGGTGGCTGCAAACAAGTGACATGATGAAATGTGGGCGAGAGGGGGCCGTGGGCAGCTCCCTCCCAACCTGCACAGCAGCAGGTAATAGCTATGTTCCACATCACCGGGTCCTTAGTCCCTGTCTCTCCTTCAGGTCTTTTCTGAAAGTGGGCAGGGTATAAATTAGAAATGAACTTGTAAATAAAATATTTGATCCAAATAGGACAGGCCACACTGGCAGGGGAAATATTGCTGTAGGATGTGATGAAAATCCATCTTTATTGGGGCAGCCAGGAAAAATCGAGATACACGCAGATCCTTGAAAGTTTCAGTCTCAAGGAGGGATTAGTAAGAACCCAACCGCTTGGTCAGGACCTTGTATGTGTTAGCCAAAGAGAGGGTGAGATGTCTCTTTGCAGCCCGCCCCCCTCCCCACCCCAGTTACTGGACAGAGGTCGGGTGAGGACAGACTGGTAAAGGGCCCTGGTTAGACACTGGGAAAGCAGCAGGCTTGCTTCCGTTTTCTCCCGTGTACACGGGGACGGTTGTGGCTGCTTTCCATCGTGATGCCAAGTCACAGGAGCGTGACAGTAGGAAAAGTCAATAATTTGGATCCTGTCTCCAAGTCAACTCTTGACACTGTGTTCATCGTGGATGTTTTGCAATAATTTTGATTTAAAAAATGTCACACTTGGTAGAGATCCAAAAGAATTGCAAACAGAGTCCCAAAGACATATACTCGAACACCCTTGTTCATGGCAGCATTAGTCGCCAGAAGGTGGCCGCCACCCAAGTGTCCATTAACAGACGAATGGATAAGCAAAACATGGTAGAGTCAGTCACACAATGGAATTCACTCAGCCTTAAAGAGGAAGGAGATTCTGGCACAGGCTCCCACATGGATGAACCTTGAGGACATTACGCTGAGATAAACCGGACAGGAGAGAACAAATACTGTATGATTCCACTTCCGTGAGGTCCCTAAAGGAGCCAAATTCATAGAGACAGAAAGGAGAATGGTGGTTGCCAGGGCCTTGGGGAGGGGGAGTGGGGAGTTGCTTAGTGGGGGCAAAGTTTCAGTTTGGGATGATGGAAGAGTTCTGGGGATGGGTTGCATGACAATGTGAATGTACTTAATCTTATTGACCTGCACACTTAGAGATGGTTAAGATGGTGGGGCACCTGGGTGGCTCAGTCGGTCAAGCGTCCGACTCTTGACTTCGGCTCAGGTCATGATCTCAGGGTTGTGAGATGGAGCCCATGTCAGGCTCCTTGCTCAGCACGGAGTCTGCTTGAGATTCTCCTTCTCCCTCTCCTTCTACGCCTCCCCACTACTCTCTCAAATAGATAAGCGAATCTTTAAAAAAATGGTTAAGATGGTACATTTTATGCTATGGATATTTTACCGCCATTTAAAAAAATCGCACACTCAAAAATATTTATTACCGAATTGCTAGTCCTGGCTCCTCATGGAATCCAGTGAATTCTAAAGAGCCGAGAGAGTGAAGGTGTGTGAGACCTTGATCCGATGGTCGTGAAATGCGCACACACACCGAGCGAGGGGTCGGAAGGCCCTCAGAGCGTGGCCTGGCTGAACCCTGCGCTGAAGTCCAGCAGACACCCTGAATCCTGAGCCTGACCCAGCCGGAGCAAGCCGGACCAACTGCCCCTTCTGGACATCCTTCCTGGCAAGCATAGGTCAGTGGGCTGGGGAGAAAAGCATGTTTTCCTTCCTTGGTTTGGTGGATCTGTTTCCTTTTTGGCATCAGGCTCTGTTTTGCTTTATTGCAGCCTATTTTTCTCCACGGCAGAAGCTGGAGCAGATGCGAGAATGCGTGGCTCTCTGGCAGCCACCCTCGGATGCTTTTGTGTGCAAAGCAGTTTCGGGTGCACCTAGGACTCTCTTGAAAGAGTTCAAGTTCTGGGAAACCAAGTGTATTCTGTTCAGTTGGTACTCCACTCAGAAGGGCTCTTCGGTGCCGAAAACACGGGCACCCATGTAGGAACCTAAGATGCACACCGGTCTAATTCTGGTAAAAGTCGTCATAATAATAAAAACGATGATAACACTGACTTCCAAAATGGAGTTTGTGGGATGAGGTCGTCTGTCTTTCTTCCTACTCCTAAACCGTGGCCCCAACTCCCTGGCTGGCCCAGACTTCCGTTTTCCCGTTCTCCTACCTGGAGCACGTTTGCCCTCGGCTTCTGTCTCTGCCTCTTTGGGACAGTGGCCCGCCGGTGGCTGTGGGGCCACGTGGGGCTGTGTAGCCTCCTCCAGGACTCACCTGCCCCCCTCCCTTCTCTGCAGCTCCCGGCTTTGGCTTCCTGACATTTATGTCACCCTGCTCTCTTTGACCCTTTTGCTTTCACAATCGTGTGCCAGCCATTTGCTCCACCCCTGGCTGGAAAGCAGGCTGGGCTGTGCTCTCTGTCCCCCAGGCTCCTCAGCCACTCCTGCAAGCCCCGCCCAACCCCCTGAGACAACACGGAGCCATCTGGACAAGCCCCACCACGACCCCCACCCAGGTGCCCCCAGACTCATGCTTCTTCCCTTTAAATTGTTCTAAGCAGAACGAATGGGTCTCTTTTCTCTCCCATCACAGATGGGAACGGCGAGGGGTGAATTAGCTGACTGATGAGTGTACGGTTACTCCAGAACAGGGGTCAGCAAACTTTTTCCATAAAGGGCCAGGTAGTGCGAGCCAGACAGCCTGTCACAGTTTATACCCTATTGCAAGAGTATGTTACTGATTAAAATATGCCCTTACACCACTTGAGTGACTTTTTCTCTTTTCTCTTTTTTTTTAAGATTTTATTTATTTATTCATGAGAGACAGAGAGAGAGAGAGAGAGGCAGAGGGGCAGAGGGAAAACGGGCTCCCCACTGAGCAGGGAGCTGACCCTGGGCCCGAAGGCAGGCGCTTAACCGACTGAGCCACCCAGGCGCCCTTGAGTGACTTTTTCTTTGACAGTTCCAGTGAAACTTTACTTACGGACACTGAAATGGAAATACTTTCCAAATATCATAAAATATTCTTCTTTTGCTTTTTAAAAACCATTTGGAATAGTAAAAACCATTCTTAGCCTGTGGACTGTGTCACAGCAGACGGCGGGCCAGGTTTGGCCCACGGGCTGTAGTTTGCAACCCCAGGGGCAGAGGACTGAGCGCTAACCCCGCGTCTGACTTACCAGGACGGTTTCGGAAGGTAGAAAGTGTAACTTAGGACACTCCGGAGGGGCGGGGCCCTAAGTGTCTAACTGCTAAGCGCAGCTTCCTGATGTTCCCTGCAACAAAAATCCAGCATCTGAAATCAGACCGTGTAGTGCCACTGCTTGAGTGCTCTTAGCACTTGGGAGGCCAGCGCACTGGGGCTCTGGAAAGAACCCCTCCTTAACACCCTTGCCTTGCCAGATGGTCTCTGGTTTCTCCCAAAGAAAATCCCAGGGCCCAGCGATCGAAGCTAGAATTCAGAACCTCTAAGTCTTATTGGTAAACAAGACCCCATTACCCCATCCCCCCCCCCCCCCCGGCCTCATCCCCACACCTCCCTACAAAAGTCCTCAACACACGCAGCGGGGGGGACCGGGACACATGCTTTTCTTCCTCCTCCAGGGTCATGGGGCCCCTGGGCCATCCGAGGTCAGGAATCCAAGCAATTTGTATGGAAGGTGCAAGGGCAAAGTAAGTTTTCAAAGAGCTTTTATTCCAAACACAGTCAGATTCTACCCAGCGAAAAAATGCTCCTCACGTGTCTTGGAAACCAAGGAGGCACGTTCAGTTCAGTGGAAAGGGTGTGTCTTGTCCCAGAGAAGGAGGGAGGGGTTGGCTATTTACACAGGCAACACCCAGAACTGGTAAATGGGCACAGGGTCCCTACCGGGCTCACGGAGGACACCTGGACCCAGCTTATCAAAGACAACTGGCTCAGCGAGGACCACCTGGAGCTCCAGGGGAAGGGGGTCCCCACCAGACACCCCTGCACCTGCCACCCCTGCCGTCTCCCTCCCACCCTGGGCAGGTGTGGATCATGTCCACTTGCTGGATTCCCAGGGGAGCCTGTCACAGCCCAGAGAAGGGCTCAGAGAGGGAAGCAGCAGCGGCTGTCGTGGGGTAGGTGGGACCGGGGAGAGGTAAAACTCCCGCCTCCTCTCTAGAACGTTCTGGGCCAGGCTCTGCTTCCTGAGGGGAAAGCCCCGCGGGGGCTCCGGGAGGGCTAGTGCTCGGGCTCGGCGTCCATGCAGGACTCCCAGGGGTTCTGGGGCATTCGAGGCAGGGAGAAGAGCAGGAGGGCCAGGCCGCCGAGGAAGAGGAGGACGAAGGCGGCGCAGGCGCAGGCGAAGGACCAGGAGTAGTAGTACTCGATCCACACGGTGTGCTCGCTGTCGATCATGCGCTTCACCGACTGCCGCGTCACCTCCACCGACACGAAGACGCACAGGCCTGCGGGCCGAGCGGGACCTTCAGGGCCCTCTGCCCAGAGCCCCCCCCGGGGCCGCGCTCGGGTCCCCGGTCCCTGCCCCGCCGCCCGGCCGCACGGGCACGGCCCCCACGCTACCTGCGAAGGCGTAGAACATGGACGCCGGCCTCAGCAGGTAATCCCGCTTCTTCCGGAAGGACAGGAGCGCGCAGCTGGTCCCCATGATGATGAAGCCGAGGCTGAAGATGGCGATGGCGGCGGCCGAGATGCTGTACTCTGCGGGACAGGGGGGCAGGGGCCGCACCGCGGCTCAGCGGCGGCCCGACGGCCGGTGCCGCGCGTCCTTGCGCCCATTTCCCTGGGGAGCACGCTGAGGGTCCGAGATGAAACCCCTCACTCCGAGTCACACGGCGGGGGGAAGGGGTGGGGCCAGGGTGGCAACAAGAGCCCCTTCCCACTCCCCGCGGGGGGTGGGCGCTGAGCTGCAGGTTCTCCCCCACCGGGCAGAGGCCTGGCAGCAGGCGGGAGCCACGTGGCCGCAGACCTTTCTGGAACAGAAAGCTTCCTGCGAGCCAGGGCGCCGGGGGCGGGCTCGGGCGGAGGGCGGTCTGTCCTGGGACTCCAGGCAGCCGCGGCAAGTGGGGCTTGTTGCAGAGCCCCGTGCGCGATCGTGTGTGTGCACGCGCACCCCACGTGTAGAGACTGCCAGAGCGAGTGTGCTCGCGTGTGCGCTGGCACGTGAGGCTCGCTCCGAGCGAGCGTGTGCGCGTGCGTGCCCACACCCTGGGCAGGGTTGGCACCGCGCCCCCGTGCTTCCCGGAAGGCCCCCGGGGCACACGTGCTCCCAGAGCCCTGGGCGGCTCCCCTGACGCCCCCCGGGGTGGGGGGACCAATAGGCTACGGAGGGGATCAGCTGCCCCAGCAGCCCCGAAGACCAGCACAGGGGGTTGGGGTACTGTTGCATTTCCCCGTCACTCCGGCCTCCCTCGGGCTGGGCAGGAAGACGATTGCGGGGCCTCCCCAGGAACCTCTCCTTACAGGCTCTCTCAAGGCCGGATGGACCGAGAGCTCAGGACGGCCGGCCGCCCAGGGCTGCGGGCTCGGAGCACAGAGCATCAGGCCGCAGCCGCTTTGCATTGCAAGCAGAGAAGTCAGGGCTTTTGTGCCAAATGGTTTTCTGGCTCAGCAGCCTGGCCAGGAGTCACTCTTCCTGACCCTCCCTGCTTTCCCCCACCCGCTCACCTTTCTGAGTAGTGACTTCGAAGATCTCTGAGGTCTCGCCTGGGTTAAAATGCCTGAAGTAGGAACAGTTCTCCTCTGCAAAGGAGGGAGACAGCCTATGAGTTGAGCCAGAGGGCTGGCAGGCTCCACCAAGAGAGGGTGGGTGTGATAGCCCCGTGGACTGGCCCTCCCTTCCCTAAACCCTGAATCTGGCTTGAAACAAACATCTTTCTCCCCCGCTTAGACCAAAATTGCAGCAGGATGAGGGGCTTTCATAAGAGGCTAGGAGATCTTCAGGAAGCAAAGGCTGACTCAGTCAAGAGGGCCAGAGTCCTGTGCGTATTGAGCCCATTAGGCAGATGGGGTAACTGAGGCTCAGCAACTCGTTTCTCAGGGGGTGCAGGGAACAGCGTCAACAAAGGACCAGAGGGTGGTTCTCACCTGGGACTTGTTGGGCAAGGTCTGGAGACCTGTTTGGCAGGGGTCACTGGCGGGTAGTGGATAGAGGCCAGGAGTACTGCTGACCATCCTCCAACTACAGGACAGCCCCACACAGCATAGAATTAACTGGCACCAGTATATCAATAGGGCCGAGGTTGAGAAAGCCTGGTCATACCAAAATCTTGGGCTGTGTTTCCTATCGGTATCTGGGCCCATCCTGATGCCCTGGGTGTGACTGGGAAGCAAGTGATGTGTTTCAAAAGCTTCCAGAAGACTCTGATGCTCACCCAGTTTGGGAAGCCCTGCTCCAGGTCTCTTAAAATGCCCCACAGAGAGCTTTTCTGAGTGGGCCAAATGGATGGATTTGAGTGCAGGGTAGAGAACTTCCATTCAAGGGCCAAATGTGGGTGATCATCATGTCATTTCATCAGACCCTTGACACCTGTGGCCAGACAAACCCTCCTCTGGTCAGCTGCTTGTTCTAGCTGATCAGTGTCAGGAAAGCCATAGAAGATCTGTGAACAGCAGGACCAAAAATCTGGATTTGATGGGGCGCAGAGGAAGGACTCAGAACAAAGAAATTCGTGCTGGTTTTAAACACAATTTCAGGCATAATTTCTCTTCCATTTTTCTCCCTTAGTTTCTCTTGTAACTTGACATACTTTAAAATTGAAGGATATTCTTACTGCTTATTGAGTACAGTTTAATATTCTTTACTCCGTTTTTAGGGAGTAGCTGAATGGTTTTTTAAAATATATATTATTTTATGTTTCTTAAAATTAAATCGGGTTGCTTTTTATTTGTGTGAGGCCCTCCACTGATTTCTTCTTCCTGTGGGTCCATGACCCTCAGTAGGAAACACCTCCACTCCTGGTTTAGATGGCGTCTAGGTTGCGCATTCGTTTCTTCACTTTCAGGCTGTATTTCAATGATCCTGATTATTGATGCCTGCTTTCTTTTGGAAATGCGCCGGAGGGTTGCCAAAGACATAGCTTTCATTGGGTTGCAGGCCTTCTTCTGTCTGACCTAAATCATCTTATTGCCACTGAAGCCTATGGCTGCCCCTCCTTTCCCCTCCCCCAGCGTCAGGTTTGCTGCAGCTCCCATGATGGAGAGGGAGATGACCCCTGGGGACGAGCCTGGGTTCGCAGCAGTGACTGTTCTGCAAGGTAAACAGCCTTCTCTTTGAGCCTCTATATTTAAATCACTTTCCTTTTGAGCAGAGTTACTTGGGGTGTCTGACTGCCAGCAGTGATGTCAGAATTAATGCTGCTCTTTTCTCTCTCACAGCTTCCGGTGCTATTTTAAAGCATAATGCAACCCTCTTCTATTTGTTAGATTATTAGCTATAGATTCTCTTGAATCACTGCTTCTGAATGGCTTGTGCGACGTCATTAAGTCTCCATGTGTGTGTCTCCCTCTGGACAAAGGAACATTTCTGTTTCATTCTTTGAGGGCCAATTTCGGTTGTCACTGAAAACCCTCTGAAAAGAATTGACTGGATTCAAGTATATTTCACAGTCAGCTGCCTCCCCGACTACTCGCAACCCATGAGTTAAAAGCCTTTGGGCCGTGAGAAAAAGGCCCGTCAGAGCCTGGCCAAAGCATCGCTGTTTGGCAGTTCTGGGCTGCTGAGCCCCTCTCGCACATGTAGTTAGTGTTTGCCTTGTCAGCCCCCCGAGATCAGTGGCGGGCTCCATCCCGACAAACCGCCGCTTGCATGAAAACCATCTTAGCTCAGATAGTAGTGGGAGGCTGCCTGTCTGGGGAAGCCAGCCTGTGGATTTTCTGGGGGAGATTTTCCCCTTCAGTGACCCGGGGACACTCCTACTCCCTCTCCTCCCCTATTAAATGATAGCACATTGTGTGGGATGGGGGGCACCCAGTGGGTGGGATTCCCACACAGGGCATCTGGAAGTCTCAGCTTCTCTCTGATGTGGCTGAACGTAGGGCGCGAGAATGGATGGGCCAACCCTGTCCCCTCTCTTGAACTTAGCACATGAGCAAGGCCAGTGTCTTCTGCCCTGAGCCTGGGGGTAACATCTACTCTAGGGCCCCAAGGCTGCCCATGGAAGACCACAAGCCCCTTTGTGGTCCCTGATGACCCCAGCAGGGGTGGGGGCACGTGAGACCCAGGTGTCATTCCAGACATGTCCAGCACCAACAAGATGCTCATTCGGGAAAAATCAAGCCGGGCATCTGCCTGTGTCACTCAAGATTGCCCAGGCTCCTGCTGAGGTGGGCAGACCTCACTTCTGCCCCTTTGTCTGGGGGTTCTGGGTACACTGAGCATCGAGAGCAACTTAAAAAGGTAGGACATCAGAGATGGGCCCGGTGTGGGCCACTTAGTCACAGGCGAGGGGCTTGGAGGAGAGAGGCAGTGACAGCTTGGTGACAACTGTGGAGGTTCTGAGCCTTCCTGCTTCTGCCTTTCGGATATCCTTCCATGCCATTCCCTGGCTTCCGTTACAGCTACACAAAGCTCAGGGCTTAGAGCTTGGTCTTGATGGATTATAGCCCCTTTACTGGGCAGAAGAAACAAGTGCTCTGGATCAAGTCAGTGGAGATACCAATGTCAGGGTGATGATCTGGGACCAATAATCAGGAAGCTGGAAGTTCCTCCAGCCTCCTTTGTCTCTGCAAATGGCTCATGGTGACTCTAATATTTGTATTTCTATTTTTCTGTATTTCAGAAATGTCTGTCATAAACAGTCAGAAGACTCAGTGGTCTAAAAACTTAAGTGGGTTATTCCTTAAAAAATATGGTGAACTTGGGGCACCTGCATGGCTCAGTCAGTTGAGTGTCCAACTCTTGGTTTCAGCTCAGGTTATGATCTTGGGGTCATGAGACTGAGCCCCATGTGTGGCTCTGCATTCAGCGTGGAGTCTGCTTAAGACTCTCCCTCTTCCTCTGCTCCTCCCCACTGCGCTCTCTCTCTCTCTAATAAACAAAAATAAATCTTTAAAAATAATATGGTGAACTCAGCTATTGAGCTTGACTGGGGTTGGAGTATTCTGGTTAAGCAAGTATTCTGGTTAAGGGAATGACTACACAGAACTATATCTAACTGTGCCAATTTCAAAGAACTAAAACAGAAGGCGTGTTTAACTCCAATCTGAACTTGAGTTAATGCAGGTTTTCTCTGATAGTTGGGGTAACTTATACGATTAGGGGATGCTTCTGGGTTATCACTGAGAATGTAGCAGTGTACCCAGTGCTGGTTGATGCAGACTTTAATATATTTCAAAAAATACCTTGTTTTACACAAAACCAAGGGAGCCAGTGACTTCGGGGTTGGAAAAAATATTTCGCTTACTTGTTACTTGCATCAACGGCAGGGCTGTCTTCACCCTTTTTGTAAAAGAAGTTCTTGATGCTCCCAACAGTGGTTTCTCTGTGCTCTGTCTCCCCCTACCACTCTGATTGAGGACTTTTATCCAATGGGTTGAAGAAATCCCCAAGACCCCAGCCCAGAGGGTCAGAGCATTGCTGTTCAATGGGGTGGGGGGGGGAGAAGTCTGGTTATGGCCTGGGTCTCTAACATTAGCTCATGTGGATGGGAAAGGGAGCCCCTGAAATTCTTGGGGTCCATAACATGATGTTCCTTCATATGGCTCCAGTTCCTGCACCAGGTTCTGGAAGAGAGGATGAGCCATACGGGAAGTAGGGTACTGGGGCAGTCTGCTGCCTTAGCCTAAAGAGACAGAGCTGGAGAGAAACAACATTCTGTCCAACCCAAGGGCAGGGGATATGATTCACTTGGGCTCTCAGACAGACAACCTCTCCTGACAATGAGGGAAGACCCTACTCTTGCTCTGAAGACATTAGAATTGACCTCAGATGTTGATCTTTGCATGACAGTTCTTCTAAAACTCTTTGGGTCGGTGGGAAAAACCAAATTAGACAATTTATGTCCTCAGAGCCCCCAGCATTCTGTGGCTGAATGGGACTTTGAAAAGTCTCTGTTGAACCAGGTCCTGGTCGAGCTTCTTCTAAACCATGTCATGTCAAAAGTTGTCCTCCTATGTGTCTGCCTGGATCAGCAGCTTTTAGGAGTTGTGTTTGTATGTACAGTGGGCAATACCATATGGGAGTGGGCTGGAGAGAACAGGGGCTCTGGATTTGAGACTTGGGTGTTGAACTTGTGAGAAGGTTAGCTTTGGGAAGGCCACTCTGAGCCTCAGTTTTCCCACAAGTAGAATGAACCACCTGAAGAATGAGAGCCTCCTTACTGGGTTGTTGTAAATAGTATAATGTAGTGACCAAGAAGGTGAATTTTAGGGATATGAACTCTAGCTGCTCTGCCATGGTAGTTGTGTGACCTTGGTCAAGTTACTCAACCTCTCTGTGCCTCATTTCGTTTATCTGTGAGATGGGATGATGGTAATAGTATGGACCTCATAGAGGATTTTGTGAGGATTAGATGAGTATATATATATTTCTATTTGTCATCCTGATGCCTTCTGGCCTCCATGGTTTCCGGAAAAAGATCAGCTGTAAATCCTACTTTAGTAAGATCGCTTGTATGTGATGAGTCATTTTTTGCTGCTTCCAAGAATCTGTGTCTTTATCTTTCGACAGTTTTGATCATGATGTGTCTAGGTGTGGATTTATCCTACTAGAATTCATTAAGCACCATGGATTTGTAGATTAATATTTTTCATCAAAAATGGAAACTTTTCAGCCATATTTTTCTGCTTTTCTGCTTCCTGCTCCTTTCTCTCTCCTGTCCTTCTGGGACCACCATTATGTGCATATTGGACCTTTGATACTATCACACAGGACTCTGAGGCTCTGTTCCTTTTTCTTCTTTTTTTTCCTGTCTATTCCTCACACTAGCTAATCTCAGTTGATCTATCTTCAAGTTCACGTATTCTTTTTTGCACCTGCTCAGATCTGCTATTGAACACTTCTAGTGAATTTTCCATTTCAATTATTATAGTTCTCAGCTCCAGAATTTCTATTAGGTACTTTTATTTTCTTGTGTGTGTTTTCTTTTTGAAGATTTATTTATTTATTTGAGAGAGAGAGAGTACAAGTGGGAGGGGCAGAGGGAGATGGAGAGAGAATCTCAAGCAGACTCTGTGCTGAGCATGGAGCCCGATGTGGGGCTTGATCTCATGACCCTGAGATCGTGACCTGAGCCAAAACCAAGAGCTGGACACTTAACCAACTGTGCCACCCAGGCGCCCCAAAGTATTTTTTTTTAAGTGGCTCCATGCCCAGCGCAGAGTGCAACACAGGGCCTGACTCACGCTATTAGGTCCTTTTACAATAATTTCTATCTCTTTATTGATAATCTCTATCGTGAGACATCATTCTCATCTTTGGTTGTTTAGACTTTTTTTTAGTTCTTCGAACGTATCTAAAAAAGCTGATTTAAAGTCTGTAAGTCCAATATCTGGGCTTTCTTAAGGATCTATTGATTGGTTTTATCCCCCTTATGTATGGGCCATACTGTTTTACTTCTTTGCATGTCTTGTGATTTTTTTTAACTTAAAATTTAAATTTAAAGCTGGAATATTTAAGCAATATAATGAGCAACTCTGGAAATCAGAGTCCCACCTTTCCCTAGGGTTTGTTCTTGTTGCTGTTTGTTATTGTTTGTTGAGTGACTTAATTAATTTTGTAAAGTCTGTTTCCTTTGTCATGTGGGACCACTGAAGTCTTTGCTCAGTTAGTTTGGTAATCAGATCACATTTTGTAAAATGCTTGGAATGAATACATCTCCCAGTCTTTACTGAGGGGCTCTGTGCTAAGCAGAGAGCTAAGCACTCCACCAAACATCCTACATTTCTGCCTTAGCCTTCATTTTCTGCTTGCCCACAGCCTCAAGATCAGCCCAAGGTGAGAGCTTAGGGCCTTTTCAGGCCTTTCCTTATATACCATACAGCGCTCTGCATGCACAAGGCCTAAATTATCCAGAATATGTTGGGGCTTTTCAAAGCCACCTATGGACATCTCATTCTCTAGCTTTTTTGGTTAGCCTATTGTTTGCCCTGACTGTTGCATACTGCCTCAGGAAGCTATGCTATTAAGCAATTGTTTCTCATTGTTTTTGACAAATGAGCCCTGGGAAAAAGACTGTTTCCACTGAGTGAGCTCAGCGTCAGGTCAAATAAAGACAGCCTTGCAAGTGGGGACTTCCAGGAAACCACCAGACAGATCAAATAATGACAATTCTCTGGGAATAAAGCTTTGAAAGAGATCTGGTCCCATCTGTCCCCTTTGGGGGCTGCCAGGCTGCTAAATTTTCACTGTTTGCAGGCTGTTGGTTTTCAAGGCTATGACAGAGTTGGGGAGGGGGGAACAGGAATAGAGCAAGTTAAAGCACCACAAAACTCACCATTCTTACTGAGATTCACCTAGTTTTCTCGAAGAAGCCCTCGCTGGATTGCTGCAAGACTGGTTAATTTCCAGCGTTCTGAAAAAGTTTATTCTGACCATTTTTGCCAGAGTTCTCATTGTTTTTATGGAGAAGAGGGTTTTTGGAGATTCTTACTCTGCCCTTTCTTCTGATGTCATTCAAAGTAAAAATATGGAAGGCACTGAAAACAATATTTGGCGGATCGTACTAGATTTGTGTTTGTGGTTATGACTCCTGTTAATAATAAACGAGAGAACATGTATGAACTCTCTTCCTCCCTGCAGCAAGGAGTAATCCCACAGAGCACAGGAAAGGTGGGTGGGGAAGGAAAAAGGTGTCCATCTGCAGAGAAAGGAGAGGGAAGGCAGGAACATATTTCAGAAGCTTGTCGGCGGGGTAGGGCAGGGCTTGCAAGTGTGGGAGGGAGGATTCACTCTGGACCAGGGCAAGAAGGCATAGAGATAGACTCTGGTCAGGCTCAAGGCCAAACCATGCCTGCTGGTCCTCTACAGCTAACCTCCTGCTCATTTGTCTCTTCCTTGTATGGACTTGCCTCACCTCCCTGCTCATCTGCTCTATAAACTCACCAGACTTTAAAAGGCAGGTGCTTCTGAGGACAGGTGGACAGGACCATAACAGTGCATTCCCTTGCACGGTCCAGAGAGAATCTGCCTCACCCTGCCCTGCCCATGGGAATTGGCTGGATGATGCATTTGTTTACGGGTGTGCTCGGCCCTGGCTGAGGAGCGTGGGCCTGTGAGCTATGTGATACCCTTCAAAAGCACATGTCCATGTCTGTTAAAGCCCTCAGCCCGGGGACTCAGTGTTTCTAAGACAGCTGGGTATTTATGAGTCTTCCATGTATCTAGCGGGAATGAGCAAGGCAGGAGTTTTCTAGAGCCAGCAGGAGGGAAAAGAAGAGGAAAAAGAGAAGTAGAGGAATGGAATTTGGGCTCCCTTGTCCCACACACAGACTGCAAGATCTCTGGGGACTTAGCACGGACTTCCTTGGAAGGCAGGGTTCAAGGAACACCCAGTCTGATCACAGAGGGAATGATTCTGAAAATCAGGTGGGTCACTATACTCACCCTGGTCCACGACCACCTCACATTGGCACTGGTAAGCACTGGAAGGGACTTGATGTTGCTGAGCCCAAGCACTGGGTTTTACAGGAGACAGCAGAAGCTGTACGGGCTTTGTTGACCCCAGAGTCACTGGGCGGGGCGGGGGGCGTCGTGGGCCACGCATGACGGAGCCCAGACCTCTGATTCTCCACACAGGGCTCTTTCCTCAGCATGGGCTTTGTCTGCTATGAATGTGGAGGGCTCCCCATTTGCAGAATAGACTGGTCAACCTCATACCAGGTATTCCTGACAAGGAGCTCACCTTTGATGTGCGGTTCAGTCCCATGGGGGGGGATTGAGGAATGCACTTAAATTTGAGCAGGAGGACATGCTTCCCAGCTCTGAAGGGGTCTGAGCTAGGAGAATGCACAGAGCGATGGTTCTGACAAAAAGCAGGTCTACAACCAGGTCCTGCTTCACCGGTGTGTGGCCTCTGCAGTCAGGCAAGGGCCCCCCACTTGGCTCCAGGCTTCACTGTTGCCATCCTGAAACCCTTAAGAATAATCACGAGGAGCCCTGCGTTTCCATTCTGCCCTACGCCGTGTACACTGTGTGGCTGATCCTGTCTCACGCCCAGCCTGGAGGCTGCGGAATGAGCGTGCCCGCCGCACGTGTCCCTTCAGCCCGAGGACTTAGGGCCGTTTAGCCTGTCTGTGCTGGGGAGAGCACAAGCCTCTCGTCTGGTAGAGCCACGGATTCTTTCCTGAGCCTCTGGTCCCACCTGTGCAGCCCTGGGCTCGGGGTGAAAAGCCGGGAGCCTCAGCAGGACAGAAATAGCTAGAGGCAAACGCCCTCAGTTTACAAGCCGGCTCTGGCCTCCAGGATGACACACGCACTTCAGATCCTCCTCCCTGGGCACAGAGGGCCGGGCGGCATTTCTGTTCTGAGGCAGGGACGCCTGCCCTCTTTCCCACAGGCACCTTTTCCGGGGGGGGGGGGGGGGGGGAAGGGGAGGGGGGGGGGATGGGATCAGAGAGTGGGTACGTTACCCCCAGGCAGGGTGATGGGTCCGCAGGTCTTGTCCTTGCTGTCAGGCATGACAATACGCTTGGTGCAAATCCGCCAGAGGCCAAAGTGGGCCGCCTCGCAGGTGGCATTGTGGTGCTCCACCTCGGGGCTCAGCACGGCCCAGTGGTCGGTCACCACGGCCACCAAGGCCAGCACGACGCCCACCAGGATGCAGAAGAGGGTGGCGCGGACCTTCGGCGCTTGGGTCTGGGACATGGTGGTGGCGGAAGAGTGGGTGCCCTGGGCCACGGTCTGGTGGCAGTGTGTCCCGGGCAGGTGGTGGCCAGGCTGGGGAGGTGGCGGCGATGATCGAGCTGGGGGGTGGAAGCTAAGTTTAGTGTGTCCGGCTGAGCCAGAGGGGGCTGGCCTCGGGGCTGAGGGACACCAGACGGGGCTGAGCAGCTGCCCAGACGTGTCAGGGGCCTGAGGGAGGCTTCTATTAATGCACATCTCAGGCCTGTCACCAAGGATAGCTTCTCCTCAGGTTTCAGAGCTTTCTTTCCCTCTTGGGACCTGAAATACTTCAAGGAGGGACCAGGAGAGAAGGCTCTAGATGGTGACTTGAGACCTCCACAGTTGGCAGCTCAGGACACCTGAGTGGGAGGCACTGAGGGGTAGGCCCCAGGGACACTAGGGGGGTGGGAATCTGCCTGTTCTGGGCTGCAGGAGCAGGGGACACTGCTGGGTGGGGGCAGGGGACCCTGGGGGACACAGGTTCCACAGCCTGGTGCTCTCACCAGTGGGGCGGGTGTGAGTGGGTCCTTGTCCTGGAGGCTTGGGGGACTCAGGATCCTGCCTAAGGACATCTTGAGGATCCCCTGCCAGGAACTCTGGAGCCCTAGCACATCCCCGAACTGCAGGAAGATTTCCGGTGGCTCCTGGGCCTGGCATTACCCAGCACTGTGCCCAGCGTGGGAACACTGTTTCCTTTTCTTGCTTGCTTGCTTTTTTTTTTTTTTTTTTTAAGATTTTATTTATTTGAGAGAGAGAATGAGTGCACGGTGTGCACGGGGGAGGGGGCAGAAGGAGAGGGAGAAGCAGACTCGCCGCTGAGCAGGGAGCCCAACACGGGGCTTGATCCCAGGACCCGAGATCATGACCTGAGCCTAAGGCAGATGCTTAACCCACTGAGCCACCCAGGCGCCCCCGCTTTTTCCTTCTCAGTTCTCCTCGCATCCCTCCAACTGGGTGCGGAAGGAAAGCTCCGTTTGGGGTTAGTAATTCTCGGACACCTTTCCAATGCTTGCTAATCAAAGAATAGCCTGGAAAAGACAAAGAATCCAGCTGGACCTGACTGTAGTTCTGGTTTCATTTTACTGTTTCAGTTTTACTTCTGTTCAAGATTTGCCAGTTATGTTTTCTTTTACAAAATACATATATTTGCGGGCATCTGGGTCGCTCAGTTGGTTAAGCAACTGCCTTCGGCTCAGGGAATGAGCCTGGAGTCCTAGGATCGAGTCCCGCGTCCGGCTCCCTGCTCAGCAGGGAGTCTGCTTCTCCCTCTGACCCTTCCCCCTCTCATGCTCTCTCTATCTCATTCTCTCTCTCAAATAAATAAATAAAATCTTTAAAAAAAAAAAAAAAAAAAAAAAACAAAATACATATATTTAAGTAAAAAAGAACAGCAGTGGGTTGACTATTAAGAGGACTATTAAGAGGCTGATGGTGTGTGGACCCAGCAGAGGACAGAGAGCAATTTGGGACGGACCCCAGAGAGTCCTGCCTGCCCATGTGCCCCCCGGGTCTCGAGCCCCTGCACCCCTCCTGTGTTCTGCATCTCTTTATCAGTTGACCAGTTGTCTCTTTGGGGGTCTATCCAAGAGGCTGATGTGGGGCCAGGAATAGATCCCTGAGCTGGGCAGGGTTTTGAGCTTCAAGATCCTGGCCTCAGGTTGCCACAGCTTACAGAAATACTCTTCCTGTGTGCGGAGAAACACTCAGAGGCATCCAGCCTTGGAATCACAGTCTGTTAATAATAACGATAATCATAGGAACAGCGCATCTTGAGTGAGTGTTTACTATATAGCATCTGCTGTGCTAAGCCTTTCCACATCATTGCCCTTAAACTTCACACCAATCCATGAGGTGAGTGAGACTATGACATCCATTTTACAGATAAGGATACAGAGGCTCAGAGACACGAAGCAACTTGTCCAAGGTCACACAGCAGGGAAATGGTGAAGCCAGGTTTCAGAACCCAGAGCCCAAACTCTGAAGCGATGGTTGGAGATGGGAGGAGAAGTCTGGCTCTATTGTGGTTACGGGGGAGCAAAAGTATCCTTTCCTTCTACCCTTCTAAGTTCTCAGCTCAGGCTCCTGTCACAAGAGAAACGCATACACACTTATTCGCTATAAGTTTTCCATGACACAGGAGCCTTGGCTCGGGAAACAAAGACCCGAAGGAACGGTTCACACTGAGTGTTTTTATGCACTGGGATGCACAGTGGGATGAAGAGCAGAAAGTTGGTGAAAGATATCAGGAAAACAAGAGGCTATGAACTAAGTGCAGTAAATTGGGGAAACAGCGAGGTCTATTTAGATCCCTCTTGGGGTCCTGGGGATGCAGGAGCTCCTTTCCTCCGGGTAGAGGGAGGACAACTCCCACCTGAGGGTCTCAGGTCCTGCTTCAGGGCAGACGGGCAGGGCGGGGGTCCTGGCACATGCCGTTCCTCGAATTCCTTCCACCTAAACTATTCAGTATGCCAAGGTGCCATATTTTGGAGTAATGTGCCCTGAACCCCGTCATGACCGAGAAAAGGAAGCTGCAGCCTAGAGAGAGGATGCGCCAAGCCAGGCCTGCCCAGTGACCAAGCGCCAGTGCTGAGCTGAGGCCTCCCGTCCAAAGCCATAGGCCGGTGGAGGGCAGTTACCGCTCACCCTTCGTGTTGCAAACCAGCCTCCCCATCCAGGTGGTAAATCTGCCAGAGCTCCGCCCTCAACCTTCCTCATCTCCGCTCTCCTTCTCTCCCTGCCCCCCTGCCTCTGTTCCCGGTGAACCTCCTGGCCTCAGTGGGGGGCAGGCTTGTGCAGCATGGGGGGTCCTGAGTCCTCCACCCCAGGGAGCAGAGCATTAAAGATGTATGGCCTCTTCCTCTTGAAGTCGTCTTTGTGTAAATCGGCCCCATGTGGGCAACTCCAGGGGTTGCAGGTAAGTCGTAGCCCCCCAGCCGCGTTTCCTAAAATTCCTCCAAACAGACCTTTTCTGCTCATTGAGGCCACTGCCAGGCCACCTGTGCGGCTCTCCAGAACCTTGCTGGGCCGGGGAAGGGGCTCGGTGGATGTTGGCGTTTGCTGGGAGCTGGGGCTGGGAGATATCCGCAGCTGCTGCGGGGGGGGCCCTCCCCTTTCCAGGGCATGGGGAAGGAGGGCGCCCTGGGGAACCAGCCTGCCAGGGATGGAGTGGCCAGCCGCAGATCAGAGCCTGCTCGGCTGTCCTGGGCTGGGCTCATCAGCCTCTCTAAGCTGCCCTCCTGCATCTTAAATGAGGGCAGTGATGTCTGGCTGGGGAGCTGGCAAGCATCAGGGATAACGCTCTTTACCAGCTTAGCCTGTGCTAGGTGCTGTGGACAGAATTATGTCCGCCCCTCAATTCAGAAGTTGAAGCCCAAACCCCAGTGTGATGGTATTTGGAGGTGGGGCCTTTGGGAGGTGATTGTATTAGATGAGGTCATGAGAATGGGGCCCATGATGGGATTAGTGTCCTTAAAGGAAGAGATACCAGACAGCTTGTTCTTTCTTTTTCTCTGCCACGTGAGGACTCGGTGCGGTGAAACCCAGGAAGAGGGCTCTTCCCAGAACCCAACCACGCTGGCACCCTGATCTAAGACTTCCAGCCTCCAGAACCATGAGAAGGTACATTTCTGTTGTTTAAGTCCGTCTATGGTATTTTGTTACCTGAGCTAACAGAGTAGGCAGTCATATCCAGGATGGCTAGTGATATTATTATTACTTACAGACCACAAATGGATCCACTTCTCTGATGGGCAATAAGCTTCTGGAGGGTAGAGAAAATGAGGCTGTATCATATACTCATTCTGGGTGCCCTCAGAGAACACCCCCACATTTGAGCCCAGGGTGGATCTTCATATACATTTGCTGAATGACTGATGGATGGCTGGGTGGACAGATGGACTGAAAGAAGGGGACAGAAACTCAAATAATTTACCCCACCAGATGATCCAGAGGACCTTTCTATGTGGTTTAAGGCCATAGGGACATTAGAAATGGCAGCTGGGGCAGACCCAGAACAGCTTGGACCAATGGCTAATTTGCCTCAAGATGCTGAGGGACACCCCAGGAGGGCATCATTGTTACCTCTGTGGTCAAGTTCAAAAGGAAGCAGCCTCCTGAGATCCAACATTTTCTACAATCTTTAGATATGCCACACTCAGCTAAACGGGAGTTGTCTATATTTTACTTATCCAGATGAACCAGTTTTCATTTGTCCCAAATGACTGCTCTTTTCCCAAGAAGGACCAGACATAACTAGGGGAAGGAAGGAAAACATCTCCCATAGGTGGACCTCATTCGGAGCTGGGGCCAGGGCACACCTGGGAGGGGGCTGAGTAAGTCTTCCCTGGCAACATGCTGATCTAATTTTGAGCTCAGCCTTAATTAGGCTGCGCCATGGCCTTGGGCGTTTGATCTTAAGATACTATAAAAAAGCACGGTGCCACGCAATTGGTCCAACCTCTTTCCACCACTTCATCCGCCTCCCTGCACTGTTCAATTCGGACCCTCTGTTGCATCAGGCTTGCTGTCCCCAATTCCATCCTGTGAGCCCAGGGGACCAGGAGCTCCTCCATCTTTGAGGCCCATGATGGTGCCATGCTAACCTCTGCTTCTGCCATCATGTCTCCTCTGACTCTGCCGCCTCCCTCTTTCCCTTAGATGGACCCTTGTGATGACACTGGGTCCACCCAGCTAATCCAGGAACAGCTCCCCATCTCAAGATCCTTACTTTAATCACACCTGCCACGTAAAACGACATATTTGCAGGTTCCAGGGATTAGGACTTGGACATCCTTGGAGGCCTTGGAGGCCTTGGAGGTCACTATCTTCCTACACATGTGCTGATTTACAATTTGCTTGATTTTCTCTGGCATCACCTTGCAGCTCGGGTGCAGGAGAAGGTGGAAGGTGAGATTAGGAAGTTTGGGGTCTTCCAGGGGGAAAAGGTAGAACGAAAAGGGACCAAGGGAATGGAGGGCATTGGCAAGGATGAGTTTGAGTGATGACTCTTGATGGCCCTGCAACCAGGAAGGTTGATGTATTGGGAAAATATGGAGCAGTCAAGGCCCTGCAGGGCTTGAGAGGTTGGAGAACGGGTAGAGTGGTGGTAAGGGAGAGAAGGAGTGGAGCATTTGCAGCTGTGGGCAGAGAGGAGGATGCTGTCCCAGAAGATTACAGGGGGCGGGGGGACGGTCAGGGGTGCTGCCAAGATCCAGGTTGGAGACAAAAGTCTTTAGAGGTGCGAAGGAAGGAGAACTGTGAGACCAGGGAGTTGGGGTGGTTGGCCCCATGGATGTTGATGGTGGGCAGGATGTGGGGTGCAGAGGTGAAGCCTCTGATGAATGTGAAGGAGTGGCCAGGAAGGTGTTTGAGAGATGACAGTGAGGAGGAGGAGCTCGGGGTGGTCTACCCCAGGCCCTCAGAGAAGGCTTTTCCCCAGGAAGGTAGAGGAATAATGGTCTGGAGGCATCAGCATCCCCCTCACTTCCCTTTCTTGCTATTACGAGTCCAAGGACATGCGTTCATAACCTTCTCTGACCACAGACTTCTGTTCCTGAGGTTGTATTGGCAGTTTTGTTGGAAGCTGCAAGTTTAAAAATATCTGTATCAGGTGTATGGGCCCCGGTCTTCCTCTAGACCCTAAGGTCCCTTGGATTCCCTTTCTCCCTTTGCAACCCCACATCTCTCGGGATTGAGTATGGGGCTGAGCAGCCAGGAATGTCATGTTGGGAACCTGGGCAGAGAACGCTAGCAGAAGAAGGGACAGCTTTCACCAGGAGGACGGTGGGGGGGCGGTTGGGGGAGTGGGAAGGAGAGTCCTTAGGAGAGAGGATGGTTTCATGTGTCCCAGGAGGTGGAGCTGCAGGGAGTTCCAGAGGGCACGGTGGAGACAGAGAATGGAAGGGAGGATTGGTGGGTGGAGAAGAAGTCTAGAGCCAAGCAGGATACCCAAGAGATGGGGATGGGGGGAGGGGAGATTTCATTTTCCAAAAAATGGCCACAGAAGTATTTCTGTGCCCACATGTTCTTCCAGAACCTGTCACTTCTTGTCAAAACCGTGGACTATTTCTTCTCTCCTTCAACTCAAGGAGGCTTTTGACTGTCTTCACCCTTAAAGTGCAGTGGAAGTGACTTCTGAGACTTCCACCTTTCTCTCTTGCTCTGGGGACAGTGGCCCTTGGACCCAACCACTATGCTATGAGGAACCTCAGGTCACACAGAGAAGCCATGTGTAGACATTCAGGCTGAAAACTGCTGCTGAAGTCTTGGCCAATAGCCAGTGTCAAATGCCAGACATGTGAGCAAATAAGTTTCCAGATGATTCCAGCCCCCAACCATCGAGTCTTCCAGCCAAGACCCCAGACCGGTGGAGCAGAGATAAGCCATCCTGATCCTGTCCCTGTCAAGCAGAGATAAGAATCCATGACCATATTTAATGGTTGTTTAACGCCACTAAGTTCTGGTGTAATTTGTTACACAGCCCTACTAACTGATACGCTCTGAGAGAGAGGAAGGAGTTACATTTAGCCTGGCTGAGGGTGGCTAAATGTGAGGTCTGGTGGAATGAAGCAGCCCAGGCTTTCAAGAGGAACTTGGTATGAAGCTGCTTCCCAGCTACTGGGGAGGGGAGGCTGTTATCCCCCCAGCCTAGATACCCAGGTGTGCGTGTCGACAAGATCCTGAGTGTCTTTCGGGGTGGACAAGGAGTCTGACCTTTTCATCAGGCTGTAGGACAAAGCTGAGCCAGAAGTTCATAGTGAGAAGTCACCAGATCTTAACCAAATGTATCCTGAGAATCCCAGCACTTTGGCCCCATTCAGACCCCATTTAAGATCTAGGGAGCAGATAAGCTATGTCTAGCAATAGGACACGAGTCAGATAAATGGCAACATCTCTGTTTTGTGCAGCCGTTAAAGACTGTGGTTTTGAGGAATATTTAAAGACACGGGAAGGGGCACCTGAGTGGCTCAGTGGGGTAAGCATCTGACTCTTGATTTCAGCTCAGGTCATGATCTCAGGGTCGTGAGATGGAGCCCTGCGTGGAACCTCAGTTGGGTTCTGTGCTCAGTGGGGAGTCTGCTTGAGATTCTCTCTCTCCCTCTGCCCCTCCCCCTACTTGCACACATGAGCTCTCTCTTTCTCTAAAATAAATAAACAAATCTTAAAAAAAAAAAAGACCCGGGAAGATTCCCATGATGAAAACCAGTGAGCAGAGGCAGCGTATTAAGCCACACCCCGACATGCATTGGGGTGCACTGAAAGTTTATACTTGTGTTTACATCTTGGGTAGTGGGATTTTGGCTGATACGGTTTTCTTCTTTAATTTCTCTGTATTTTTCAGATTTTTAAAGGTAAAAGGGAATACTCTTAGGATTAGGAAAACATAGTATTTGTTTTAAAAAGGACCTAGCTCTTTGCAATTTAATGTGTGGATCCTGGAGATCCCACAGGGGTTAATGCATGTCCGAGAAAACTTGTCAGGGGACAAAGGTCAGGAAGTAGGTCCTTCCAAGGTCCCTGTCCTGCAGTTGTAAGCACAAGGAAAAGCACTTGTAAACCTCTTCCATGGCAGACTTCTGTTCCTGAGGTGGTACTGGCAGTTTTGTTGGAAGCTGCAAGTTTAAAAATATCTGTATCAGGTGTATGGGCCTCATCTCCCCCTTTGGATTCTAAGGTCCCTGAGCGCCTCTCCTACCCTCAGTCCCTCACCCCACCCCTCGTGTCTAGGGCTGGGCAGCCAGGGGTGCTATATTAGGAACGAGTGCAGGGAGCTGAAGCCACGTGCTGGCTCTGAGCTCCCTGCAAGGAGGCCTCCCCTCCCTCCCACCCCCCACCCCCACCCCAGGCTGCTCCTCTGTGCCAGCCTCATGCTAGGATAACCCAGACCTTCTCGTGTAGCCTGGGGGCACCTGAGAGTGGTCAGGACTGGGCTCCTGCAGCCTGCATGGCCCGTGAGGAACTGGAAAGGCCCTAGTAAGGTTTGGGGGCCTGCAGAAGCTTCGAAGAAGGCAGGAGCCGTGTGGCAGCTGTGCCCTCTACCACCTGGTGGCCTGGAGACCACTGAGGGGGGAAATGAATGGGCTTCAGCCAGAGAAGCGGCTGCGACAGGAGCCCTTTTCCGGGGGCGCTGCACTGTGTTGGATCGGCTGGATGACAGGTGTCTCCCAAACCAAAGTGCAGT
Organism: Phoca vitulina; assembly: GCF_004348235.1. Lineage (NCBI taxonomy): Eukaryota > Metazoa > Chordata > Mammalia > Carnivora > Phocidae > Phoca > Phoca vitulina. The sequence continues at coordinate 4,095,086 of NW_022589744.1, forward strand.
GAGCACGGCACCCTACGGGCCTGGCTCTCAGAGCACCACCTCTGAGGGCTGTTCTAGAACAGTCCATCTGGAGAAGCCAACGCTCCCGAAAGCTCACTGTTAATTCTCCTTGCTGAGCTGGGGTATTTATGTACTTTTCCTCGTTTAAGTTTTATTCATTCTTCCAATAACCCTGGGAGGGAAGCGCCCCCTCCTCATCTGACCCAGGAGGACGGAACGGGGGGCTCTGAGATGTTGGGGGCCTAGCCCAGTGCTGCCTGCTGGTGAGTCGGTCTTTCCGGCTCCGGGCCCCGTCCCTGTAGCTGCCGGGTGGGTGCGGCCCAGCCTCGAGCTGGGCTGGGTTGCTGGGCTTGTTCTCCGGTGACCTGTTTGGTTGGATTCAGTCAGCCTTCTGACCCCAAACCCAGGCACCCCCCACCCTCACCCAGGACAGGTGGATGTTTTCCCATTTCCTTCTGCCACAACCTATCTGTTACCCAAACTGCTGGCTCAGAAGCGAAGAGGAAAAAGGCAACAATCAGAAAGTGTCGCAGGGAAAGGAAATCCTGGAAATAAACGGATGAGTTTTCCTAATATGTCCACAGCGTCGATGCAAATACCAAAACCTCGCGGGTGATCTTGCGCCAGGGACCTCACCCACCGGTGCCTTAGTCTCCCTCGCTGTAGAATCAGGCCGGTGCACGGTTTCTGGCATTATGGACATTTTGGACCGGATCATTCCTGGCGTGTGGGGTGAAGGTGTAATATGTTGAGCAACATCCTTAGCCTCCACGCACTAGATGCCAGGAGCACCCCCCCTTTCAAGTTGTGACAGCCAAAAATGTCTCTGAACAAAATCACCCCTGCTTGAGAACCACTGGGCTAGTGGCATCTCCCTTTCATGATCCTTGTGAACATCCTCAAAAAGGATTTCCTTCTTCCTGTTTATTCTTCCTTGGTCCCTCCTTCCCTCTTCAGGCTTATTTCCTCTTCTAGGATGAATACCTCAAATGAGATAATTCCTAAAGTGCCTACCCCTGCCGTTGGGCGTGATGTCCAGTGATTCCGTGGTTCTCGTTTGGGTCAAGGCGCAAGTGCAAGCCTATTCCTCCAAGCCTCGGGAGAAGGGAGCCTGGGCCCATTTTACAGATGGGGCATCTGGAGCAGAGAAGAGGCCAGGCATCCCACTGGCGCTGAAGGAGGGCTCAGGCCGCGCAGAGGTGGATGCAGTCCCAAAGTGTCAGTGTCAAGGGGGCATTCCCCCAAAGATTGGTGGTGGGGGAGGCAAAAGAGGGAGGTACTGAAAGACATAGACCAGGGAGCTGAGACTGGCCAGTTGTTCGCCTAACCGGTTTTCTTTCCCCTGGGTGGGACTACATTTCCCATCTTCCCTGGCTCTTAGAGACGTGACTGTGTTACTGAGTTCTGGCCAACAGCACGTGAGCAGAAGGGGAAGTCACAGCTTCCTGGTCAATTAAATGTCCCCACAAGACTCCCCTATTCCCAAGATCACCTGCCCTCTGTCTCCTCCATCGGGCTGCAGGATGTCCATGCCAGGGCGACGTGGGAAGCCTATGTCGAAGCTGAGTGAGCCTCCACAGGATGGGTCTTTACCTCTGAATGTGTGAAGCACAGCACGCCCCATCCCGCCCTGTTGGTTGGACTTGACATGAGTGAGAAGGAAGCTTCTGTTGCATTAAGCCATTCTACGAGTGGGGGTTTTTGGTTATGCTGGTAGCCTGCTCTGAGTGATGTAAGTGAAGGGAAGAATGGGGGGGCCCCTTTTGTGTCAGTTCTTGTGGATCTAACGCTGCGGATTAGGGTGGCAGAGTTTTTAGTTGGCAGAAATTCGTGACCCCGTGAGCCCCACGTTGGAGGCCGTACCCTGCCCCTACATTCAGACTGCCATGGGATTCCACCAGAATGGCCGCAAAGCTCGTGTTGAGCCGGTTTCCTGAGGACTAAGAATAAATAGGAGGCAGGGAAGTTTTGGCACATGGGGCTCGTGCTGGGTGGCGTTGGCTCAGGCTGGTGGGGCCATCGGCCTGGAGCTTGGCAGGGGCTCAGTTGGTGGGGGTGGGGGACTGAACTCCCCCGGCCCCGGTACTTGGTGGCTCGTCCGGGACCTCAGTTTCCCCACGTACCCATCTCAGGCAGGAGGAAAGAGGGTCAAAAAGCCGGGGTTGAAAGTTCAGACATGCTGGGAGGGGTTCCTGCTGCCCCCAGAGTGGGGACGGTGTACCTCGCCCTCCCTTTGCTGGGACCAGGGTGAGAAAGGCCTTCCTGAGGCTCAGAGTTTAGTACCTCTAGGTTCCAGGAAGAGCGCCAAAGCCTGGGGCTGTAGGAGGAAAACCCGCAGTCTGGGTCCTGGAAGACAGGGGCACGTGTGCTTGGATGTTAAAAGCCCCCTGGGCAGCCGCTCGGGTAGAACCAGGGGAGGATACCAATCATCCCCTCGCCGTGCCTCCCAAGAGCGTAGGGCTGACAACCCGCCAGTGCCCGTCTGCGAGGGTGAAGGTCCTGGCTTACGGTGGGCGTCCGCTGTGACTGGCCAGGGCCTGTGACCGAATGTCGACATTGCCCTGATCAGAGGGGTCACGCTGTCCCTCTCGCTGACCCTGACCTCACTCCTCCTCGGTGGCTGGGGGCAGTGGTGGCCAGCTGCTGTGCCTGAGATTAGGTGGCGTGGTCCCATCTGGCCTCTGGTTGGAGCCACATTCTCCTGCCCGGCTTTCCCAGTCATTGGGGTACTTGGCCTTCCTTTATTTCTTAATCATTTCAGAATTTGGAGGGCAAAGGAGGCTGGACGCCTTAGAAAGCCAGCCAGGCAGCTTAGGGCCCCCGAGGCCATGGTTCCGTCTGTCTGGCTCCCACCCTGCAAGGTTCTGAAGACAGGCCAGGCTTGCTTCGCTGCCCGGATGCCCACACCGCAGCCCTGGGGTGGCCTGTCCACCTTCCAGCCCATCCGTGAAGAGACACCTGGACGGCACTGCCCAGCACTCGGAAACCCGATTAAAGCCAGGTTGAAGCCAGAGAAACCCACCTTGCCCAGCACAGGATCCACCCTGCCTGACCCTCTTCTCCTGGAGGGTCCACCGTGTCCCCCCAGACTCAGGGACACTGGTTGCCCTAAGTGCCCACCAAGACCTGAGGGGAGCTCTAGCTACCCTCCCGCCCCCCCACATCAAGAAGAGAACATTTTAAAAATGTTTTTATTTAATTAAAAAAAAAAAAAAGACAGAACCAACAACCCAAAACCAGTAGTAGGTACAGGATTCACGGGTGCTTAACTGGTGAAACACACAGGGGCTGGTTGGAGAGGGCGGTGGGATGGGAGGGGGCAGGCCCAGGCCGCAGGTCTCAGACTGACAGGTGGCAGGGAGCCAGCTCCGCCCACGTCCCTGGGCAGCCCTGGCCGAGGGTCGGTGGGCAGGAGGGGTGGACCAGGGCCGAGGGGCCAGGAGCCCGGGGGCTCCCTGCTCTTCTGTCCTCCTTTGTTGCTTCTTTTCTACTCTTTCCTGGTCCCTAGAGTGGGCCCCACATTCTCTGTCTGGGACTGGGCAAGAGGTAGGATTCATCGGAACACAGCTTTTCTCCGTGGAATGATAGAAACCTCTAGGGCAGCAAGTGTGGAGGTGGTAGAAACAGCACGGCTGCCTGGCTTTGGGAAGTGACAGAAGAGCCTGGGGACCTCGCTGGGAGGTGGCTTCCCAGATTTTGCCCCCTTCCTTTGAGCCTGATGCGATGGTGTCCTGGATGGGGGGAGGGGTGCGCCGAGGGTGGTCCGGGGGGGGGGGGCAGGACGGGGACGGGGTTGGCCCCCAGCAGGGCAGGCCACGAGCCCTGACACTCCAGCATTTACTGCCGCACATGCTTGGACAGGCCACCACACAAAGCCAACCTCAACGGGAGGAAGGGGTTTCGAGCAAGCACAAAGGGGCCCCCAGCACACCGCGCCTCCGCGGGCCCGCACTCCAGGGTGGTCAGGTGAGGGGTCCCCGGGGAGATTTCCTCTCGGGGGGGGCGGGGGCGAAGGAGGATGGCGATGACCATGACCCAGATCTGAACTCCTAAGGGGCTGAGTCCGCCCAGGGGGTGGAGGGGGGTCGCTGAGCAGGTGGCTGAGGTAAGAATTTGCTTGTCACTTCTAAGGAGGACAGCTACTGGGACCACAGACGACTGCTCGAGATCGGATTACCAAGTCTCAAAAAGTAAGAAAGGATTTGTCTTTAGAAAGCACGTGTTTGATATAAAAGAGGGTGAGCTCCCTGTTCCAGAAAGTTTTGCTTCTGAACCCACACCCGCTTCCACGTTCTCTGCTCGCTTCGGGAGAGGGAGGAACGGTTGTGGATGGAAGGAACGTCAGACATGGAGCCGCCTCCCAGGCCCCCCGGTGCTGGGATGTCCCTCTCCCGAGGAGGAAGGACAGCACGGCGGGGCCTTTCCGTCCAAACGTTCTCGGCTGAGCCCTTCAGGGGGTGGCAGGATGAATCACAATCCTAGGAGTCGGGGAGGGACTGCTGCCTTTTTAAGATGAAGAAATGAATGTCACTTGCTCTCCTGGCCTCTACTGGCAACAAATCTGGATTAATGACCGCTTAGGAAGTGGACGTTTGAGCTGATTTTTTGGTCGCTGTTTACCTGGGTCTCCCTTTCTTGATCAGAAGTTCAGGGTCCTGTTGCCAAATACCAGGGTGTGTGTGTGGGGGGTGCGGGGGTCTGCCCCTTCCTCTCCCCGAGGAGGGACAGAGCGGCTCCTCCGGTCAGTGGGGAGCAACCCAGCAAGAGACCGTATGGCCACCTTTCCTCGGACCCGTGGAATCTTCCAGACTCTCAAGTACCATCAGTGCGTTCTGCCCTTTCTGTGTGAGGCAGAAACTTCTACAAGCGGACAGGAATGCCAGCAACAGACTCCGGCCTTTATCTCACACCACCCCCTCCTCGGCCAGCAAAGGCCTCCCCCTCTGCGGATTCTTCCAGCGGCCTTGGTCTCCTCAGGTCAAGGGAAGCTGGCCCTAGGACAGCCCAAAGGCCAAAGCACCAGTTGGCCGCAGGGCTTTCTCCTCAGGATCACCGTTATTTCAACAACCGGCCACTGCCAGAGAGAGAGAGAGAGCGCGCAATAGACAGGAAGGGGGCAAGTTTCGGCTTCCTCGTTTCCTGCTCACGGACACGGAAACCTCAGATCAGAAAGCAGTGGACCAGTGTCCAAAGGCCCCCGTGTGCCCGGTGAGGCGCTCCCGGTGGCCCAGCACCCAGGCAGGGAGGGAGGACCCCGAAAGCCCATTCTTCTGGCAAGATTTGTTTCCAAGAGGAGATAATGGCTCAATTTTGTCTTCCCTGGGGCCGCTCAAGGCCTCAGGAGATTTCAGAATCCCGGGGCATCAGACACCCTCTCTGGGGACAAAGTCAGCCTTCCGCCTCCATTTCCCGTCTCCCGGGTGGCTTTGCGCCAAGCCAGCCCGTGACACTTGCTGGAGACCAGGGAGGGGTGGGTTTGGCTTCCGTCCATTGTTGGTCCATCTTAAGGGGCAGGTGCCCTGGTGTGGGATCCACACAGCTGTTCTGGGGACAGGCCGGTGCTGAGAGGAAGGGGCAGCTCACACAGGGGTCGTCCGCCGGTTCAGCATGCTGACGTGCAAGCCTTCCTTCAGGTCCTGCTGGAAGAAGTCGTGCACCTGCAGGAAGCTGGCCTCCTGGTCGGGGCTGTAGCTGGCGGCGGGGGTCACCTTGAGGGGCTCCCTGGACAGCGTGTACATGGACAGCTCGCCCATGGGGATGGCCCCGGTGATCTTCAGGCCCACCGGGGACGCCGCCCTGGAGGGAGAGGCCTCGGTGGACCTGGAGCTGGACCGCGAGCGCCGCCGCCGGTACCTGTAGGTCGGCATCCTGGCGTAGGGGGACGAGGAGGGAGCCTTGAGGAACTCCCGTTTGGTCTTAAATCTCAACTCTTTATTTTTCTCAATGTAAATGTTTACAGCCAGGACACCCACGGTCTCGGCCACAATGAAGGACAGGGCTCCAAAGTAAAAAGACCAACCGTAGTTGTAATGGTTTTTTTTGTCTTCGTCACGCTTGTCGCTTGGGTCACCTGTGTTGCTGGAAATGTAGACGATGATGCCTATGATGTTACTGAGGCCTGAAAGGGAAGCAGAAAGGGGTGGGGGGCGTGAGGCAGAGGTCAGACCCGCGGCTGGACAAACAGAGGAGGGGCTGGTGGCCACACTCCCTTGGACAGGCGTTGCTTTCTTCTGGTCGCCAACTTTTCTTTTAAGTAATTGGTTTTGAATGGGTAGTAAAGTAAAAGTTCAGATGCGGTGTGCAATAAAGCGCAGGCACTTGGCTGCCCAGTTGCCCTCCTGAAGGCAGCTACCCTTCCTTCCTCCCTTCCTCTCTCTCTCTTTCTTTCTCTCTTTCTAGGATTTTACTTATTTATTTGAGAGAGAGAGAGAGAGCGCACAAGCAGGGAGGAGGATCAGAGGGAGAGGGAGAAGCAGGCTTCCCGCCGAGCAGGGAGCCCGATGTGGGACTCGATCCCAGGACCCTGAGATCATGACCTGAGCCGAAGGCAGACGCTTAACCGCCTGAGCCACCCAGACGCCCCTGTTCTTCTTTCTTATATCATTGTTATGTCCAGTCTCTCTCCCTCCCTCCCTCTCTCTCTGTCTTTCACACATACACACACATACACACACCCATCTATTTTTTTCTTTGCACAAGACTCTTTGTCCCCTTGCCTCTTCCTGGAATAGTCCACCTGGCAGATGGGGCCACGTCAGGACAGAGAGCTGTCTGTCTTTCTGAGTGCATGTGGCAGCAGTGGCTCTGCTGTGGACGTTCAGGGAGCTTCCAGCCCTCCGCTGTGCAGCGTTGTCACGGACATCCTTGTGTCCACACCATCCCACACACACATGACTACAACTGCGGGAAGAATTCCTTGACGTGAAACTGCTGCTTCATTGGGTGCATTTAAAAACTTAAAAATAAACTTTGGGGATGTCAGATGTACTGAAAAGTTGTGAAGAGAGTACGGAGAGCGCCTTTCTACCTCCTCACCCGGTTTCCCCCCGCGAACAGCCGACATTACCGTGTACGTCTGTCACAACCAGGAAACCCCCCTGGTACGTTACTACTCACTACTCTCCAGGTTTTACTTGGATTTCACTGGGGTTTCCACTGGTGTTCTTTTTCTGTTCCAGGATCCACCCAGGGTACCATGTTGTGTTTTGAATTCAGAGTCACCGCCCCGCGCAAAATGTCTCCACAGCCTATAATTTATTACTCAACTTCCCGTGTCTCAGAATTCTCATGTGCAAAGTGGGAGTCCCAGTGGTATGCGCTTCATAGGGCAGATGTGAGGATTAAATGAGCTAATATATACATAGCACTTACAATAGCACTTGGCACGCAGTGAGCATGCTTTTACATTCTGTTATAACCCATTGTGTTTCATTGTGAAGTAACGTGTTGTGTGGTCCATGCACCGCCATGTCCTTTGTCCATTCGCCTATTGCAGAGATCCCAGTGTGGATGGTGTGCCCCAGGCTCTCCCAGCCTTTGAACCATACCTGTCCCCAGGCTCTGACCATTTCCCGCCTCAAATGCTTTAGGGGCCCATCTCACCTCACTGCTGGGGCTGGAATGGTCTGGAGCTGGGGGCCCTATGCATGAGCCCTGGCCTGCCACTGCCTTGGCCCAAGATCAAAGCTTCCATAAACCAGGGAATAAACAGGAACAAATGAACATCGCCTTGCTTGCCTGCTGTGATTGCTCCTTGTCCCTGCTTCCTCTCCTCTCTGGACCCATGTTTTTAGCTGAGTGTCCCCGGGCCTGGGACTCCACAGTGCCTCTGGTGACCTGGAGCCTCTGGATATGGCTTTGTATGGTTCCTCCTGGGGAGATGGGCAGCTGCATAGGGCACCTTACAGTGGAGGCTGACAGCCACCTGGGCCACCTGACGGCCTCCTCAGAATCTGGGATGCTGTGGTTGTGCTCCCTGAGCACTTGGCACATGGCCTTCATATGTGGTAGCTGGTGTTGGTGCAAGTCTTCTTTCCCTTCCGTGGGGAAAGGAGAGGGGACAGGACTCAAACCTCATGGCTGGGACTTCTTTAACGGTTCACACCTTCAGAAATCTGGGGGCTCAAAGGAGGAGGGAGAATGGGGTATACCCCTTTCCCCCCACCTCTGCCCCTGGAGGGGACAAGAAGGAAAGGGATGGGGACCTGGCCAAGAAGGAGACTCTACACACTCAGGCTCTCCTTGCCAACACACACACATGCACACTCTGCACCCCTGACACACATACAACCCCCTCAGACAGACAGACAGACAGACACACACACACACACACACACACATTATTCATTGCCTTGGAAGGACACAGAAGCAGAAGTGATGTCGAGGAAGGAGCATAAGAAGCTGACTGAAAGATTTTGAGCCAGTCCCTTAACTGCTCTGACCCCGAAGTCACCTTCCCTCTCTCACAGAAACCATGCAGAGAGGACAAGATGGGCTCGGGCACCGTGAGGCCCTTCCAACCCCCCTCCAGCCCCCCTCCGCTGTCCTCAGCGAAGGAAGCTTGACCACCAAGGACCACCAGCGACCACCGCCGTTACTTGGATTCTCATTGTCACCATCACGGGACTCCTGGGCTGTTGTAGGACGCAGAGCTCAGGCCAAGCTAGGGCTGTCTCCCCAGACCGGGGTCAGAAAAAAGATGCTTTGAAAGCAAGAACACTGTTAAGGCCTTGCAAGGAGCTATGGTAACAATTTAGGAAAGAATCACTGAACTCAGGGCACCTGGGTGGCTCAGTTCAGCATCTGCCTTCGGCTCAGGTCATGATCCCAGGGTCCTGGGATCGAGCCCCTTGTCGTGCTCCCTGCTCAGTGGGGAGTCTTCTTCTCCCTCTCCTTCTGCCCCCCACCCCTCATGCTCTCTCTCTCTCTCAAATAAATAAAAATCTTTACAAAAAAAGAATCATTGAACTTCGTAACATATCTCAAACTTATGTACTAGAAGGCCTAAGACAGCAGGCAGGTCCTGTTTCTCCTGACAGGGACCCTTGTTGCGAGTTTATCTGAACTCCACCGGTGCTGCCTGGAGCTTCCAGGATGCCACCGGCCAAATTCTGCCCCGGCAGGTGCCCCCTCAAGGCTCCCCCAGAGACTCAGGCCAGAAAACCCGGGGTTTTGTCCTGGACTGTGTATATGCACCTGCTGGCCAGGGACCAGCTCTGAGACCCACTTCCGGCCTGGATTTCTCCCATGTCTGCAGTGGCAAGACATGCGCTGAAGTGTCTCCACCGAGACTCAGAGGGGTGACAGGGTGAAGCCATTTGGGGCCAGGTAGGCAAGGGGTGTGTTACTGTCGCCCACAGCTCTGTGGGTTTTCACTGGGTCGCTGTGCCAGTTCCATACCCCCTTCGCCCTGTCCTCACCTGGTCAGCTCCTGCAGGTCCCGGCTTCGTTGACTCCCTCTGGGTACCTCCCTGCCCACCACCCCCACCCCCCGACTCAGCCAGGCCTCCCCATCACAGGCTTGTGAGGCCCAGCACTGTCCCCTTGGGGCACTTTGCACACTTGGACTTACTTACGTTTTTCATAGAACACAAATTAACCCTTTAAAGTGCACAAGTCAGTGGCATTGGCTACATCTACAATGTTGAGCACCCACCACCACTGTCTAGGTCCAGAACGTTTTTCATCACGCCAAGAGGAGACCCCCATGCCCATTGAGCAATTGCTCCCCACTCTCCGCTCCGGCCCCCCTCACACCTGGATGTCTGAACTCAATTACGAGAAGTGACTTTACACCCGCCCCGCCCCCCGTGCACGCACCAAGACGTGCGCCCTGTGCAGGGGCCACAGAGCTGGCAGCCCACCTGCAGCCACAAAGAGGATGCCTGCGCTGAGGACGATGTTGTTCTTGTGGCTGTAGAACCTTCCGGCGCCGATGCAGAGCCCGCCGAGCAGCAGCAGGATGGTGCTGAGGATGGGGAAGACGCTGGAGGCGCGCACGATGCCTGGGTTGGGCAGGAGACAGAGCAGAGGGCAGTGAGAGGGGCTGCCATCCGGGGCATGGCCATGGGCACTGGCCCGGAGCCCTGAAGCTCGGGGCCCTTCCCCTGACCTGGAAGGTTCCCATCAGGCCCTGGAGACCACGGTGGGTTGGGAGCTGGCCGGGTGGGGGCAGCTGGACCAGACTGAAGTGATGGCCCAGGCCTGCTGGTCACTCCCTGCAGGATGCCGGGTGGCCTGGGTCGCGTCTGCCCGTAGCTCACTTAGGCTCTCCCTGGGTGTGGGTCACACTTCTGCCAGCCCGAAGGCAGGAGAGCCCCTCAATGGCATCTGGGAGCAACAATGACAGCCATGAAAACGCTGGGCTGCCTTCCATTCAGATGAGACCTCACAGCCCACTGAGACTTTCACGGACACTATCTCTAAGAAGCTTCTGGAAGGCTGGAAAGTGGTGTCCACAAGAGGCAGCTCTGATGGGTAGCTGAGAACACAGGCTTTGGCTTCAGGTGGGTCTGGGTCTGCTCCGCGACATGCCGGCTATGGGGCTTTGGTCAAATCATTTCCCCTAAAACTGAGCTCCCCCATTTGTAGAAAGCAGTTCACCGTAGTACCTACATCCTACACTTGGTTTTGTACAAATAAGGGACTTAGCCCAGAGCCTGGCCATAGCACACACTTCCTGAGGGACAGCTTTTCTCTCTAGCGTCTTCACACTGTCATCATGCCCAGATGACAGACAGGGACACGGGAGCACGGGACCTCCCGAGGTCACAGAGGAGGAGGTAGCTGAACAGAGTGGGACATGAGTGGACCTCGCTGCCCAGCAGAGCTAGATCTGCACATTTGCTCCACCACTGACTAGGGGGATGGCCAGGGCAGCGGACTTCTGACGTCAGTCCCCTCTTTTATAACCCGGGAGAGTAGTAATACCTATCCGTGGGGGTTGAATTCTTCCCGCCCCCAGATATGACCAAATCCTAACCATGGGAACCTACAAATGTGACTTGTATTTGGATAAAAGGTCTTTGCAGATGTGATTAAATTAAGGATCTCAAGATGACACTATCCTAGATTAGGGTGGGTCCCAAATCCAAGGACAAGTGTCCTCGTAAGAAGAGGGAGAGACACAGGCAGAAGACGAGGCGCATGCGGGAGCAGCAGTGTGAAGACAGAGGCAGAGAAAGGGGTGAAGTGGCCCCAAGTCGAGGAGAGCTGGGAGCCGCAGACGCTGGGAGAGGCAAGGACAGCTTCTCCTTGGGGCCCCGTGGATGGAGCGCAGCCCAGCCACCACCCCTTGAAGTCTTCAGCCTCCACACTGTGAGAGAGTTAATTCCTGTTGTTTGAAGCCACCTAGCTTTCGTACTTGATCCTGGTGGCCCTAGGAAAAGAATACACTCCCTGTGCTTCTGAGGGGCTCCGGGGACCTGGGTCCCTCTTCCTTAGCGTCTGGCTGGGGGGCACCGGGACGAGCCCCGAGCTCAGCCTGCCTGAGGGGCCTGCAGGTCTCCCAGCCTAGTAGAAATCCTGGCTACACAGACCCTTGGTGGCCCCAGCAGGGGACAGTGAGCCCGGGAGCCCTGGCAGGCGCCAACTCCTGAGCCAGCTGAGCCAGTTTGTGGCCTCTCAGCCTCTGAAGGCAGCATTTGTCTCCTTTCTTGTAAGCCCACCAGTGTGTGCCCTGCTTCACAGAGGGGGCTTTGTTGGGGGCATTAAATAAAGCTCTTCTCTCTAGCACCTCCTCCTCCTTCCTCTGCCTTCTCGCAGCCACAGGCTCTGGGAGGAGGCTTCCCGTGGGCTTTGGAAACATGCCTCTGAGCCATGCTGGCCAGAAAAATCCGGGATCAGCTCCCCCTAGATGTTCTCGTTCTGCAGGCAGGTTGGAAGGGCTGGGGAGGAGGAAGCCCAGGGCCTCTGAGGTCCCTGAGGTCAGACTTGGCTCAGAGCCATCCATCCTGCCCACGTAAGTCATGTGTGTACCTGTCCTTTGCCACACGGGCTCATTCCCAAGCTCCGGATGTGCAGATACCAGCTGGGGTCGCTGTGGACAGTGGTGCGGGTTGGGTCTTGCACAGAGCTAAAGGACGAGCGGGGCTGAGGTCCAGCCCATGCGTCGTGGCCACATCAAGCCCTGGCGAGAACCTGTGTCTGTCTAGAGGACGGGCACCTCCTTCTAACTCACTCACAGGCACACCATGGCCTCCGGACAGCCCTCACACCGCTCTGCCGGGCTTAGCACAGAAACCAGCCACCTGATGGGAAAGTGCGGAGCCTGGAAAAGGGGCACCAGGTGCAGGGCAGGGCGGATGGGCATCCCTGGGGCCAGCGGGGCCAGTGGAAAAGACATGGCAGGCAGGGTGTGGGGTGGTCTACCACCCAGGGGGGGCACCGCCAGAGCCCCAAGGCCAGGAGGAAGCCCTCTGACGGTTATGGAACTCAATGCACAAGCCTGGTTTCTCTGGAAGACTTCAGAACACACGGCCCGAAGGCTGACCTTGTTCTTGAATTGTCGAAGACAGGGTGTGAGGAGGACAGCCTCGGACCTGTCGGGGCTGATCCCCTGTGCCCGGACAGCTAAGCTGCACCCCAGCAGGCTCTCCCACAGGCAGACACCATGGAACCTTCTGTGACCTTCTCTGACCCACCTGTTCTCCACTGGAATGTCAACACCAGGATGGCAGAGCCCTGTTTTGTCCAGTGCAGTACCCCCACATGCTTAATACAGTGCCTGGCACGTAGGTCCATAATCACTTTTTGTTCAATGGGTGATTAGATGAACTCTCATGACCCTTGTCTCTCTCTCCTGTGCGTCTACACATTTTTGGAATCACAGTAGTCTGGGGACCAGAGGACCACATATTGGGAATCAGGGGCAATGAGCACGGTGACCGTGACCTTGGCCTGTCCCGGGATGTTGCTTGCTTCCTCTGGCTGAAGCTCTCAGCTACCTGCACTCTGAACCTCGTTTCAGGACCAATTCCTGATCTGCCCCTCCCCATCCTTGTTCCAACTTTCTGCCCCCTGCCCTGGGCCCCGGGAGGCACAAGCCATGCACAGAATCTTTGGGTTCCCTTGCCTCTGGCTTTGGGAGGAGCGCGCAGGGGAGTGTTATCCCCTTAGCTTCCTTCCTGGGGGCTGCAGTGAGGTGGCTGCCTTCCTTCCTAAAAGCCGCAGCTCCTGCTGGGTAGCCCCATCCTCGCGGCTTCCCTCTTCCCAGCTCCCATACCTGCTTTCGTCACCTGCTCAGGCCCGGGAGTGGAAGGGCTCCCTTGGCTGTCAGCCCTGGTGTTTTCACCGTCCCCCACGAGTTTTCTTTAACCCTGCCCACACCTTTGTAAATAGTCCTTCACTAGCTACCCTTCATTCACCCCCTCTGAGCAAACCATCTGCTTCCTGCTGGGACCTCAAAAAGCTACATCATCTGACCTCTGGGTCGCTAGTCATGAGAACGATCCAGAAAGAGATTGCAGGGCTCTGGGGACAAAGAGGGGACAGGGGCAGGGAAGTAAAGAGGAAGAGCCAGCACCAATGTCCATAACCTCAAGTAAGTTCAAGCGGGAAATGGGGAGGGGATGGTTTCTTTCTCCATGCCTCACTCCTCACAGCCCCGGGGCTGGTCAGTGGGGCAAATCTGCTCTCAGAGCCTTAAGAACCACCTGATTGCCCAGGGTAGGGCAGAGAATGGCAGGTTCTGAATCAGTCTAGCTGAGCCATCCCCACCAGGCTGAGTACCAGGGGTCGCCCCGGATGGCTGTGCAGGCCACGCACTGTGCAACTCAAGGGTGTCATTTATACCGTAGTCTATGTACGTGGCATTCCTTGAGCAGTGTGTGAGATGCGTGGCCATTTGCGGTGGCCCTATGGAATATCATTTGCTTGCTTCAGTGTTGGCCCCACAGAAAGCAGAAAGAAAGGACAGGCAAGAAGAAGAAGAGAAGGTGAGGGAGGAGGGTTGGGAGGCATATCTAGCCAAATTTTTTCAGGTCCTGGGCTCGGCCAGAGCTGCCCAACACTTCCCCAGGCTCCATGGGAACCACACGCTGTACTTTTTCACCAGATGACTCAGAACCCAAATCCTTTCTCTTAGGAAAAAAACAAAACCCAAACGATCCATAAGCAGGTGCAGAGTGAATTCTGCTCCCTCCGAGGACGCTGATATCGATTCTCCATAAATGAAGCCAGGCCCCGGCCCCCGAGGGGGATGCTGTGAGCAGCTCTGTGTGTGTCTTAGCTAATGGGAAAGGGAAAGTGGCCTCAAAATGGTGCTGTTCTTCCATTTCCAGGCCCCTTCCCTGGCTGTGGCTCCATCCTTCTTCCCAGGGAGGTATTCACAGGCCCAGGGGTGAGATCCGGCTTTGGGGTGTGGGACGGGGTTTGTCCTTGTCCAGTATATGCTGCGAGTTCCAGTCTGGGGCCGACGCAGCCCCAGGGCCCGGGCACAGGCCGTGGCTCCCCCAGCTGGTGCCGAGAGCCACCCCCTTGCCTTCTCCCCCAGGCAGCCTGAGGGTGCGGCCTCCTCTGATTTTTTCCAGAATAGAATGCTGGGTGTGTGGGGTGGGATGGGCAGGTGCCGTGCTGGCAGGGCAAAGTACTTGGGGTGTCACGGCACACCCCCCCCCCCCCCCCCCCCCCCCCCCCGCCCCGGGATGCTTGGCCTGGAGGAGCCTATGTCCTTAACCTCCTTGTTCCAGGCACAGCGGCAATAATCAGTGACTCTGAAACTAGCCAGGACCAGCAGCCCTGGGGAGTGGGACGCCCACACCCTCATCTGCTCCGGCTCTGCCTCAGTCTCCCCAGACACGGGCCTACCCACCAAGGAAGTCCACTGGGATACCCAGCACGTCACGGCAGCGTTGGACAAAAGTCCATCCTCTGGACGAACAATTCTGAATCAGAAAGGGAGGGAAAGAGCATCCCAAGAACAGCACCCCCTTTACCCGCACGGGGCCCGTCTTTCCTCCAGCCACACCCCTCCCTGCTCCACGCACACCAAGGAAGCCAAAGATTCTTGACACTTACGAAGGAGATACTCCGAGCTGTCGTGGTCATAGTCATTGTCCTCTGGGAAGTGATTGATCCGGAAGCAGTGGCCTTTATAGATCCCTGGGGAGAGCAAGAGGGAAAGAACATTGTAAATGTTGCAGGGTTCATGCGCCCACTCGCTCCAGCCTCGTGTACGGCGTGTGTGCCAGGCTCTGGACAGGCCCGGGGCACGTTGAGAGGAGGAAGGCCCGCTCTGGCATCCCCGGTCTGTGCGGGGATGGGCACACACACAGAGAAGGACCGCAGGGGGGTGGGGGCAGCGCCCCGGAGGTGACCATCTCACTCATGATCCACATCTGGGTGCCCGAAAGAGTGAAAGGCCCACCATCAGTAACTATGCAGGGACAAGGGGCATCGAGCTGAACTGCTCGGGGCAAGCCTGACCTTCGATCCCCCTTCCAAGGGGACTGCAGAGCCATCTAGAAAAATGATGAAGAATTTGCCCCTGGGAATAGGGGGAGGGGGGGCCTTCTGGGTGGAGGAGGAAGCTGAGAAAAGGGAGGGCTGGGGTCAGAGCCTGGGGAGTGGTAAGAGGTTCGGTGGCTGGACTCAGGAGGGGGAGGGGCTGGGGGCCGTCTTGGGGGGAAGGTCTGGGTCTGGGTCAGGTGAGTCGGGATGAAATCTGCCCCTGGGATGTCTGTCTGTCTTTCCTCTCTTGTAAACACTTGTAAATCCCTCCTAACACACACTCCAAATCAGTGTGATGGAGGGACGATAACATGGAGCCAGAGAACATTCCAGAAAGGCCGAGACCATCTCCTGCCTGCTTTCCCTTCCCCGCTCTGAGAAGTAGCCTCCACAGAGGGGGAGGCAGGACACCCTGGAGGAGAGGCCAGGCCTCCCTTCCAGAAGCTTCTGTCCCGCTCTCTCAGCCCCTGCTCCCCTGCAGTCTGGGAATGCCCAGCACAGAAGGGGACACAGGCGGGGAGCGGGGCCCCCAGGGCGTCAGGCCCTGCCCTGCCAGCCACCCCCTCATGCCCGGCTCGGCCTCCCTGCTTCTGCAAGGAGCCCCTCTTGACAACGCTGCACGGCCGGGGCTGGGGCTGCTTCCCACACTGGGGCCGGTTCTTGTTGTGCAGCTGCTGCCAAGCGTCCCTCTGGCCTCCCACAGCGGGCCTGACCTCTCGGTTGGAGGCGCAGTGTCAGAAGCAGGGCCTGTGCCGGACTGGCACCCATCTCTCGGTGCTTCCAATTGAGAGAGGCCCCTGACGAGCGCGGGGCACGCTGCCCTTCCACCCGTTTACCAACTAGCCTCCCCAAGCTTTCCCCTCTGCCGGGGTGCTGGGTGAAGACCCCCGCTTCCTGAAGGCCTCGAGGACCCATTGGGGGGTGGGCCGGGTTTGGTCAAGGGGTGGTGGGAGGACCCTCTGCAGGTCCTTACTCTTCCACGAGCGCCTGGGTTGGTGGAGAAGCACGAGGGGTTGTGAGTGGGAGGACAGAGCACGAGGGTCAGGCTGGCCGGGAAGTGGGCCCCACGGAGGCCAGAGTGGGCCAGCCAGGCCCTCCCCTCACGCCGGCCTCCCACACCCCATATCCGGGGTGTTCGTGGAAACCCAGAGCGAGGGTTTTCCAGGCAGGGGTGGCCTAGGCGGGCCGAGCCCTCTACCGGTCCTCCCTCTCCCCACACACCTTTTTCGGGCCACTTTATGAGCCTAAACAAAATCACCAAGTCATGCGTGCTTGTCGGACCAAGTCAAATAGTAAGAGGTTGACAACGAAAAAGTAAATAACGTCTCTTCAGACTGGCTTTCCAGAGGCCAGCCATGTGTATCTTCCCGCATTTTCCGCTGTGCGCACACGTGTGCGCGTACATCTAGGTGAGGTTCCCCCCATTTTTTTAAATGGAACTTTTTGCTTGGAGATAATGGTAGATGTGCGGGCAGTTGTAAGACATAATACACGTACCCTCTTCCCACTCTCCCTCAATGGTAACATCCTGCGAAATTATAGTATCACAACCAGGACGTACCATGGTTTGCGACATCTGACTGTTCAAAGCGGTTACGCCTGCGGTGTCCAGCTAGTTCTAATAACGTTGCTATGAACGTTCACGTACAAGTTTTTGGGTGAACCTAAGTTTTCATTCTCTGGGATAAATGCCCAGGAGTACAACTGCTGAGTCATAGGATAGGTTAGTTTTATAAGGGACTGATAAAAGTGGTTTCAAGGATGCTTATTTTTTGAATGGAATTCTACATTACGCTTCAATCCATAACCTGCTTTTCTCGTTTAACAATATGTACAAACATCCTTCCGGGTCAGTACCTATAGATTTAACTTCTGGAAAAACTTTTATCTATTTTTAATAAAAAATAATAAGTTGATACTAATCCAACAGTCGCTGGAAACCCTGGCGAGAAATAGCCTAGAGTCTAGGACAAGAAAGCTTACTCTGGCACCGATAATGTAAAAGGGAAATATGCCCTTGGCAGAAATGAGGAAAGGAATATATTTATATATTCAATCTGAAAACAAAACTCAGGTTTTGAACTGTTAGCTTGCCTACAGATACCTTTGCTCCAGATGTTCCCTCAATAGGTTTTGCTCACCTCAACTCTACATTTAGGAGAGTTTTATATTCGATAGAAACTGTAAGTAGAACTTACACTGTCCAACATATTGACTGTTTTAAAAAAACCCATTCTTTTTAGTGGCTGCATAGTCATCCACAGTTATGGTTTATCAATTCAACTAGCCCACGGAATCTCTTTCTTGGGGCTGTGTGCACGCACTATAGATCCCACCACGTACAATTATGCTCAGAGATACATTGAATGCGCACACGCTGTGGCGCATTGACCCCTTTACCTTTCCTTTCTTCGTTCCTTCTCGCCTTCCACACTGAACTCTTATGCACAGACGGAACAAATGGGCATTGTTTGGGGGTTGAATTATGTCCCCCTGAAAGATGGATTGAAGTCCTAACCCCTGGTACCCATGAATGTGACTTTATTTAGAAATAGGGTTTTTTTTTTTTTTAAGATTTTATTTATTTATCTGAGAGAGAGAGAATGAGGGAGAAAGAGAGCACATGAGAGGGGGGAGGGTCAGAGGGAGAAGCAGACTCCCTGCTGAGCAGGGAGCCTGATACGGGACTCGATCCTGGGACTCCAGGATTATGACCTGAGCTGAAGGCCGTTGCTTAACCAACTGAGCGACCCAGGCGCCCTAGAAATAGGGTCTTAAAGATCTAAGCAAGTTAAGATGAGGTCACACTGAATTCAGGTGGACCCTGAATTCAGGGACTGGTGTTCTTACAAAAAAAAATAAAGGGAAATGTGGAAAGAGACACACACAAGGGAGAAGGTCATGTGAAGACAGAGGCGGATACCAGAGTGATGTGTCTATATACCAAGGGATGCCAAGGATTACCCGCCACCACCAAAAGCTAGGGAGAAGCAAGGAAAGATCCTACTAGGGTCTCAGAGGGACCACCGCCCTGCTGACACCTTGCTTTTGGACTTCCGGCCTGCACAACTGTGAGACAATACATTTCTGTTGTTCCCAGCCGCCTGGTTTGTGACAGTTTGTTACGGGGGCCCTTGGAAGCTCATACACGTGTTGTGCTGTGTGGGAGAAAATGCAGCGTGCCTCATTCACTCCCGGGGGGAGTGCAGCCTTACAGGAAGGTGAAGGTGCCTTGCTCACGGTCGTGTTCCATCTTCCTGCTCCTCAGCCAGCTGTGGGAGCCGGTGGGCAAAGGGTAAGAAGTCAGGTTCACTGCGCATCTCCTTGTTAAGTGTGCTGGAGTGAAACTCACGTCATCTCTCAGATTCAGGCTTTCAAAGCAACTTGGCCAGTCATCTGGTGCATGTCCCCACTGGGGCCCCGAATCCTCTCCTGATTCTCTCCCATTTTGGTAACTGCCAGCCACGGGGACCTCATTACCTCCCCAAGACGTTTCATTTTTAAACAGCTTTAGCTTTGAAGTTCCTGAAAGATCCTCCATAAAACTCCAACCACTGGTGCTACTTATAATCCCTAGGAATAAAAGAATCTGTCTGTCATGTGTGGACCCTTCAAATCACTGAATGTGTCTGACAGGATGGAAGCCAAAGCTACTTTTCCAGCTGCCCAGGATTTGCAGGTGAGGCCCAGAGCTGAGGATAAGGGATGGCCTATCAGCTGCCAACAGTTGAGACCAGACCCTCCCCTAGCAGACCTTATTAACAGGCAGGAAGCCTGACCCCCATCCCCATCAACCTTATCCCCAACCTTAGTCTAAAGAAGGGGGGCTGTGGAGAAGAAGGCACCACTTGTCTTTGGTACATGGAGTGAAAAAGATTGCTCCCTTCCCCCAGAGTCAAGGATTTGGGTATTTCCTTTAAATGAAATCTTCTCTAGGTCAGACATCTTCAGTTCCTTCAGTTATTTCTTTATTGATGGTTCCAAGAGACTTCTCCAGCCTAGCTCCCTTCTTTGCGTCAGCTTCCAACTCTCAGCTCCCACCACCAAACCCAATGTTTCAGAGCACAGTGGAGCTGTCCCCTCCTCTCCTCTGGACTCTATGCTTCTGTTAATGGGACCCAGTGTCGACTCAGGCTCCCAGGAATTTTTCTCAAGAACTGGCTCACCTCCCCCAACTTGTTTTTGTTGAACGGCATGTTTATTCCTAGGGACTTCACATTTATCCCTGTCAAATTTAATTTTGTTAGTGTCGGCCCAAAGCATTCGATAGGGAGAAAATGAATGGCTGATGTGAGAGGTAAGAGAGAAAGCCATTTCCAACCCACTTCACATGTGCTCTCTCTCCGTGAACAGGCTATTTGCCATGTTATCTATTAAGTGATATTTAGGGCGGTTAATGATGAGATCCTGGCCGGGCCACGTTGCAGGAATACTGAGGCATTCCTGCGGTCACTGGTCTGTGATCCTCTCCTTCCTGGGGGTCAGGAAACCACTTTGTTTGTCACATGGCCTCAGGCGAGTTATTTCTTCATCTGCAAAACTCAGGAATTGGGCCAGAGGGAGCCTCTCCTGCTCTAAGATTCTAAAACTATTTTGTGTAGAGAAGATATGTGTGTGCATAGGTTAATACAGCCATTCGTCTATAGATATCATAGACCACTTTTGTTAAAGGTATTTCTAAAGGCACAGGAAACATCTGGAAAGAAATATTCTTAAAATGTGCCGTGTTTCATTTCTGGGAGACAGGGTTATGAGCGAATTAAAGTTTTCTTCTTTACTTTTTTTTTCTCTGAATTTCCTACAATGTCTGAACATGAACCGGCAGGGCTTACTGAAAGAAAGAAAAGAAAGGAAATCTTTGATACTTAGTGACTACGTGAGCATCCTTCGGGAAGGACCACAGTTCCACTCAGATGCCGCAGCTGGTGAGTGGGGTGTGGACCTCGGAGGTGGGACTGTTGCGGGCGGCCTTGTAGCCTCTTGAGGGGCAGCGTCCCTGGTGCCCCGCTCTGTGCTATGCTGCTCATCCCGGGTTATGCCCCCCCATGCAGCCAGGGGGAGCAGCCCCCACAACTTGGGTTGGTTACGGGGATGTTGGACGTTCCGTGCAAAGCGGTAGGAGTAGGTCACTGTACAAGTCATTTCAGGAAGGCCAGCATCTGACACAAGCTCCATATGGACCACTTCCGAGGTCTGTTGTCGTGAGCGGAATCCTGGAGAAAAGACGGATCACTGAACGTGATCGTTCGCGTACTCCTCTACTGCGTGCAAAGCATTTCCATCAGTGTGACTTCATTCGATCCTCACAAACACTAACTGCAGTCACCGACACTTGCTGAGAGTACAGACACACTTTGCCCCCCACCTCCATACTTCTCTGCCGGCTTCTTACTCCAGCCCTTCGTCCATGCAGCCACCAGCTCTACGAACGGATCACCTGCCGATACCTCGATTCGGCTGCACCCATCATTTCTGGCACCCATCAGGGCACTGGGTATGTTGCCCCAGGTTGGGGGGCGGGGAGAGCCGCACTGCACGCCCACGCGTGGAGCCGGAAGATCGAGGGATGATGAGGATCCCCCCCAACCCCCCGCCGTAACCTTTGCGCAGGAGGATGGGAGCTGGTGGGTAAATGTGCCCATCCTCCCTCCTGGGAGTCCATGCTGCCTGCTTCTGGGGGCGGGTTCCAAGAGGACCGGGCCCAAAGATGGTCAACTCAGGGATGCTCCTGGCACTGGCTTTCCCTCTATCTGGGTTTCACTCTCCCCAACACCCCTGCCCCCCGCCACTGTGCCAGCTCCCTAGGACCGCCATCCAAGATACAGCACCTGCATGCAAGCCCTGGGCTCAGGCTACGGTGAAAAAGGTAATGTGCTGAGCACGTTCCATGCATCAGCCCATTTCATCTTTGCAATAACACTCCTTTGAAGATGGAAGAAAGGAGCTGAGAAATGTTGGAAAGCCTGCTCCCCAGGCCGCGCTGCAGAGAGTCCAATTCGGAAAGCCTGGGCATTCTCCCTTAGCTGGAAAGTGTCTTTTGCTCCATTTTAAAGAAGAGGCTCGGGGGACGCCTGGAGTGCCCGCGGCAGAGTGACGGCGCCTGGAATCCATCTTCTTGACGTCTCATCAAGTGTTTTTCCCGGTACCTTTCCGAGACCCCTCAGCAAATGTGGTGGGGGGGCTTCTAATGAAGCGTGGGCTTCTGGTCCTCCTCCCCAGGACAGGTCAGGACGCGCAACCACATAGCCGCCAAGAGCGCCGGGTTAGCCTCCAGGTAATGGTTTCCTGACACTGAAGCCGGAGGCAAAGGCATCTCCGGGCCTTGGAAAGGGCAGCTGTGGGTCAGCGGGGACGGGTGGAGGGGCAGAGAAGGCGGCCTGACACGACAAGGCCCCTTTGGCTCGAGGACACGATGAGTGTGAGCATACAGCGCAAGGGCCAAGTGGAAGGAGGTGCTGAGTGGGGGCTTCTCTGCATCAGTCATCCCCCACCAGGATTTTCACTCTCATGTGCCAAGTGTGGTCCAGGTGCTAGAGCTTCAGGTCTGAGTGAGGCTCCGTCCTCACCCTGACAGAGCGAGCTCTCGGCTGGGGGCACTGACAACACGAGAAGCCCGGAGAAATCACTGTGAGTATCATTTTGCGGGGGTGATCGGGGCTGGAAGGCGGGGGAAGGCATCAGAGGCACTTCACATTGTAGGCTCTTGGCCTGAAGTTCTGGCTGAGCTCAAAGCTGAGGTCGGGGGCGGGGGGCTCAGGGGTGATGCCCACATCTGGGAACAGACATCCCTGCAGAGACTGCTCAGACCCATGACAGCAGAACATTCCCGCCCTCCTGGATCAATAGGAGGAGTGGAAAAGCCCAAAGGAGGCCCAGCTGCTGACGGGGGAGGTGAGGGTGAGGCCCACCCATGGGCCAGCACATTCCAGCAGATTCATCTAAATCATCTTATGTGTTGGAAAACAATCGAACGACATTTATTTTCCTACATAGTTATCAATTGACTTCACAATAATCTGAAATAGCTGTCTCCTAATGAGTCCAAATTAAGGGGGTGTCGCTGGACTGTGCCCTGCGAATTGGGCCGTCATATGCTGGTCCCAGCTCAGGTCCAAGGGCCAAGTGGACCAAGTCCTTACCTTGGGGTGGAGGTGGGGCACGTGGGAGAAGCTCAGAGGGAGCCTATGCCTCCCAGTCCTGGTGCCGATGACCCACCAGGGCTGCTTTCCCTCCAGTGTCTTCCCAGAGCTGTGTATCTGGCAGCTGGCCCCCAACCCTAACCCTAACTGCCTGTGGGAGGGGCGGGAACAGCTTGGAGGACTGGAGTGCTGTACGTTCCCAGGAGGACACAGGCTCTTCTAGAAAGGACCCAGGACCTTGCGGAGGAAGTGGAGAACTGAGGGGCGGCCAGGCTTTGGCCAGGCTGATTGAGGGGGGGGAGGTGGGGAAGAGTATTATCCTCATGGCAAGAAGAGCAGCAAGGATTTACTTAGCACCTACTATGTGCCAGGCTCTATGGTAAAAGCACCTGTCACTTATTGACTCACATCACCTTCCTACTAAGCCTATGAGGTCCATAGGATGACTAATACCATTTGCCACTAAGTGTCCTAGCCGGGATTTGAACCAGGCCACCCGGCTTCAGCAGCCACGCCCTTACCTCCCTCACTTTGGAGTCAGAAGGATGCAGTGCATTTGCAGAGAGTTCTGATTGCTTGGAGCATGATGCGGAGGTATGGGTCCCCGACACTCTTTAGAGGCGGGAAAGCATGTTTTCCCGGACTCTTGGGCAAAGGGGTACTGGCTGGTGGGTGAGGCTGATTAGCCTTTCACTGGAAGGTGGAGGGCTCGGCCATCCAGGGCCAGTCGGGACAGTGGCCGTAGGGGGCGGGGGAACTCGAGGGCCGTGCTTGGCTAAGGCTGGGAATTTGGAGGGA
This sequence comes from Phoca vitulina, assembly GCF_004348235.1. Classification (NCBI taxonomy): domain Eukaryota; kingdom Metazoa; phylum Chordata; class Mammalia; order Carnivora; family Phocidae; genus Phoca; species Phoca vitulina. Next base: position 4,118,470 of record NW_022589744.1, read on the forward strand.
GGCTGATGCGCACACAGAGGTGCTATATGGTGGGCAGCACAAGCAGAGGGCACGGGCGGCGAAGGTGGGCAGGTAGGCCAGCCTTGTGTTCTGGAACCTCGGGGCGTGGCATGAGTGAGAGCAGCAGTGGGGGATGCAGAGGCGGAAGAGGCTGGGCCGGGTGTGGGGGTCTCACGTGGGAAGCGGGGAGATGGGGCTTTACTGCACAGTCTTCATGGGGGTGACTTGAAGTTGGGAGGCCTTGGCGGGCCGCGGCCGCTCCTCAAGGGAGGTGCATGGGGTGAGGGTCGTGAAGGGTGTAGAGAGAAGAAAGGCCTCACTCGGCCTCTAGAGGCCGGGCCTCCATTTCCACCTTCAGCCGCACAAGGTGTTCTCCCCGTGTGCGTGTCCGTCTCCACCCTTCCCCTTAGCTTGAGGACAGCAGTCCTATGGTTTAGCGCCCACCCTAAGGACCGCCTTTTAACTTGATTATCTCTGTAAAGACCCTACCTCCAAATAAGGTCACATTCTGAGGTCCTGGGGTTAGGACTTCAACATAAGAGTTTGAGGGGGGGCTCAGAATGCAGGGTGAGGGGCACATGGCCAGGCATCCAGGCCTGGGGCTGGAAGGCTCCCCACTTCTCCCACCCCTCCAGCCCTTCGCTCTGCCCCACCTCCTGCTCCCGTAATCCCCCCTCAGAGTTCCCCTCATGATTCCTCCACCTCCGTGCCTGTCTCCGGAGAACTGTCCTGGTAACTGTGATTTCCCACTTGGCACACTCCGGAGTCCTCCTGCGGACTGGCCTCTCTCCAGCGGCAGTGAGCGCGGTTGGGGAACCACTGTCTGGGCTCCCGTAGACACACTCCAGGCTTGAGGAGGCACTGTGGGCTGGGCTGGACTTTCCTGGGGGTGCCCCCGTTCCCTGGCTCGTGAGGGACTCTCCGGGAGACCCCGTTAAACCACGATGGCCTTCAGCTTACGTCGATAGAGCATCTGCTGTGCGCTGCGTGCTGGGCCCTCGGATGCAGCAGAACATCGCTTGCTAACAACTCGAGCCCTTTCCTTACTGGGTGCAGGGCCGCCCTGTACTTCTCAGCTTCCTTTGCAGTTAGCTGCGGCAGCGCGACCGAGGTGGTGAGTGGAGTGTGAGCGGAGGCGGTGTGCGCCCTTCCCGGACAAAGCTCTGGAGAAGAGGGGGCGCCCCTCCCTCTCCACGCCGCAGGGAATGGCGGGGCCACGCGACAGAAAGGGCCTGAGTCCCTGGATCCGACCGTGGAGGAAAGCTGCCCACTAAGAGAGCTATCCACTTTGAACTGTTCCATGAGCAATAAATCCACCTCTAGGAAGTTTAAGATACTACATGTTTTAGCGCGTGTCTGTTCCAGCAAGAATGATACAAGAAGAGAACCAGGCGGACATGGCCTCTGCCATCCCGGAGCTTTCCGGTTACAGAGTTAATTATGACTGAGGGGAGAGGTCTGAAGGAGGAGGCCGGAGTCTCAGAGAGCACTTCATGGAGGACCTGACCCGGGTTGCCGAGTGGAAGTCAGGAAAGCTTCTCCGCGTCTGGAAAATGGAGAAATATTTTTATGATCTTTCAGAGCCAAAGGGAGGCCCAGTGAGCCCCATGTTGGTCAGAGCACTTTGAGAAGGATAAATCCTGAGGATGTTGTGAGGGCGAATAGAGAGTTTCTCGGAGATGCCTTCAGACCAGACCAGAGCCCTCCACGTCCTCTCCATGGCCACGGGGATTCACAGCCTGGGAGGCCTCCTAGGGCATCATGACCACCCACCACCAGTGCCTGGGACATGTTTCATATGTGCTCTTTCCTTCTCTGGGTAGCCCTAGGTTAGAGTCATTGAGGTGCCTCCTTGTGCCTAGAGGATCTGTTGGGGTCTTTCCTTTGATAGAGACATGATTCATCCATTTGACCTTTACCCTCTCTCCCTCCCTCCCTCCCTTCCTTCCTTTCAAGATTTATTTATTTATTTTAGAGAGGTGGGGGGAGGGAGAGGGAGAGAGAATCCCAAGCAGACTCCATGCCGAGCGTGGAGCCTGATGCGGGGCTCGATCTCATGACCCTGAGATCATGACCTGAGCCCAAACCAAGAGTCAGACGCTTAACTGACTGAGCCACCCAGGCGCCCCATGCCTGTCCTTTCTTTTACTTCGGTATTCACTGATTGATGCCAGGCCCTGTGGGAGCCCAAAGACATTGGTCCTGCTGGCAGGAACTTACAGCCCAGTTGGGGAGGTGAATATATCCACATCACCTTAAAACAAGCGAGCCAGTGACATGTGCTATGAGGGAAGTAGGGGGTTCATGGAGAAGTGCTGGATGGGGTGTCTGGGACAGCTCCAGGGAGTGAGTTTCTGGAAGAAGGCATGCATGGTGAGGAGAAACGGAGGCTGAGAAAGGCATGTGGGGCCGCTGTCATGGGGGTGCCTGCCTCACCCTGTAAGGGGACTGGACTGAATGCTGTTGGCTCTGGGAGGTGCCATTGTGAGTGTTCCTGCAGCTGGAATGGTCTCTTCATGACTAATGCAGGGAGCCCTAGTCCCCGGAGCATGGGGCGGGGAGGCCCGCAGCGGACCCAGGGCTCAGCCTGCCTCGCCCCCACCCACTGTCAGTCACAAGGAGGGAGCCACGTGGAGGAGTGATGGGTGCCAACAGAGAAGAATGGATTCCACAGCGCCTTGGACACCAGGCCTCCTCCCTCAGGTCTTGTCTGCATAACCAGATGGTGGCATGGGGCTCTACCTCCAAGACGCCTACTCCCTCGAGCAGTCTAGGTGAGCTACTAGGTCCAAAAGGGTGTTACTCTTGACTAGGAGAGTCCTAGTGGAGCATTTGTGAGAGGTCACTCTTGCCGTCAGCAACAGAAGGAAGATGGCACCTGTTTCAATGGGGGCTAGAGTCTGGCTCCATGTCTGCTAGGGTTCTGGTTCAAGCTCCTTTCCCCAGGTAGTGGGATTCCCAGAGAGAACTCTATTTCTGCCCTGAAACTCTGTCACTATAAACCCGCAACCTGGAGAGCAAAGTTACTCTGTAAACTGAGACAGCTCTCCAGGACCTGGATTCTAAAGCTTTTGTGCTTGCCCAGAGGGGCGGAAGACGAGGAGAGAAAGAAAGCGTGGGCCAGGTGCCTGGCACTAAGCCCATCCGAGGTTCTGAGGTACCTCTGGAGTGTACCCATGGGGAGCCCCTTTCTCTGGGGATGGGTTCCTCACACAGAGTTCTCCCCGGTGGCCACTTTGGATGGCTCTGCCCCAACCAGGAATCCTGGACACACAGGTGGCCCAAGAGCTGGACCAGCCAGAAGCTCTCTTGGGAGTTTGGATTTTGGATCAGAAGCAGAGGGGACCTAGGGGCCAAGGGACATTGGGGAGTTCACGAACGGGGTGTTCTCAGTGGTCCGCTGTTAAACTTCCTCAATCCCTTGGACCCTCCACATCCAATAAAGTCCTCTTTTGGGATCTAGCCAGAAGAAGTTGGTTTCTGTGTCTACAACCAGGAGAAGCCCAACACCCAACCAAGTGCACCTTCATCGGGGAAAGAGATTCCCACCCAGTTTTGGTGGGCTCCGAAGCCCGGCTCATACATCATTCCTCAGGACACGTGTGCAAAGCTTTTACAAGATACAAAGATGAGCGTAGGCTCCTGGGAGACCAGAGATCCCAGGGCACAGAGGGATATTGTGTCTGCAGACAGGAATGCTGAATGCCAGTCCCTATGCTGCCAGGTGGAAGCCGAGTGTCCTGTGAACTTCACCTTTCGAGGTCTCAGTCCCCTGGGAAAACCCTCATCAGGCCAGTCCATTAATTATACACCATTATAATTATACAATTATATACGTCTCTGCTTCCTCATCTATAAAGTGGGGATACCTGTGCACCTCCTTATTCCATGAGGAATAACGTAATGAGACCCCGTGAGGCCAGCATGGAGAAGTTTCCCCATAAATGGTGGTTTCTCCTCCATCCCAATAAAAAAGGCCTTCCTACTTGTTGGCGGTCAATAAACCAGGTCTCTGGACATAAGCCTGCTGTGAGGACCTCAGAGATGGCTCTTGGCCCCCTGAGGCCCCATCCTCACGGCCCTGCTCTTGCCCATGCGCCCCGGCCCTTGGGCAGGAGATGGGAGCCTGGCCTCACGCGCCATCCCAAATCCCTCACGTCCCTCCGTGAGTTCTTCAAGAACTCACAGCACCAGCCTCACGCCTCCTCCAACCCTTCGCTCCTGGGTGGGCCGGGATTTTCCAGGCTTCCTACCGAGATTCATAATTGAACAGAGCCGGGGAGACTTCCCCAACCAATAGCTCCCTTTATCTCCTAACACAGGGAAATGGGGGTTCAGTGATTGTCTCTGTGATTTTTCTACTTGTACTTGCTTGGGACCTGCTGCTTGGATGAAATCTCAGTACCGAGGTTCAGGTTTTTTTCTTTCTTTCTTCCTTTTAATGAGGAGAAAATCTGTAACTCCAAGGGGGTGAAACAGTTCTCTGCAGATTCCAGGCTTCTCCGTTGGTTTGCCTCTGCAGATCTCTGGAAAGTTATGCTCCAGTAACCTGAGAGTTTTAATTGAAGGGCCTGGGCGAGGGAAGGAGAATCATAGTGTGGAATCATGAACTTCTAGAAGGGACCTTTGGGACCATCCCCTTCATCCCGTTCACGTTACACATTAAGAACCTGAAGCCTGGGGAGGCGAAGGGCCGTTTCCATGGTGATGGGCTGGTTGGTGCCGCCAAGACTAGAATTCAGGTCTCCTGACTCCGAGTTCAATGTTCTTTTTGCCCATCGCCCGCTGCCTGCTCCAGCGCAAGGGTTCTCAGCCAGGGGCGATTTTGCCTCCCAGGAGACACTGTCTGGAGACCATTTTGATTGTCAGAACTTGGGGGAGCTCAGTACTACTGGTGAGTACATGTTGTTACTATAACCAACTCCAGTCTAGTGACAGAGAGACAGCTGGTCCCACCAGGGGAAGGGAGCAGGCCAGGTTGGTCCCCTATCAGGACTGACATGGATTTTTCCTTGTCTTCATATATCTGTGATATTGTCGCTTTCAAAGCGAGCAAAGCCTTCCTGACTCTTGTGACCTTGCTTTCCCTTAGCCCCATGACCCATGGGCTAATCAGGGCTGGCTTCAGTTGAGCACAGACCTCCTGCAAAGCCCTGTGCTAAGCTCTTCCCATTTTCTCATGAAAGCCTTGAAGTAACCTCGGAAGTAGAAAAGCTCCTAGGAACCCATTTTACAGATGAGGAAGCCAAGACTGTCAGAGCATTAAGTAACTGCCGGAGGTAATCGAGCCCCCAGCAGCCAAGCCAGGATTCTGTTCCTGTCTGACCCTGGCCCCAGAGTCTCACCACGGTGCCTCCCTGCCTCCTTCTTCTATTTGAAAAAAGGCCAAGAGAGAGAGAGTGGAAAGATGGGAATCAGAGAGAGCCGGCGTCTTGGAGGGCGCACACCTGCCAGGTCACCAGCATTTTCTGGTGGTGCGGATGGGCTGGTGTGTGGGGCACAGAGTCACTCCCAGAGTTTCCTGGGCGCTGGGGGAACGGTTCCTCCCGGGCAGCCAGAAGCCAGATGCAAACCCAGTTTTTAAGATCCTTCTCACTGGGGTGCCTAGGTGGCTCCATCGGTCAGGAGTCCGACTGTTGATTTCGGCTCAGGTCATGCTCTCAAGGTTGAGGGATCGAGCCCCTCGTCGGGCTCCATGCTGGGCATGGAGTCTGCTGAATATTCTCTCTCTTCCTCTCCCTCTGCCCCTTCCCCAACTCGTGTGCATGCATGCTCTCTCTCTCAAATAGATAAACATATAAATCTTAAAAAAAAGATCCTTCTCCCTACTGCCAGCACCTGTGGTCCAGAGCGCCAGGTTAAAATTCTCCCTCACCTGCTAGAACCCCGGTACTTCCAGGTGACTTGGTGAGGAGCCACCAAATCGTAGGCTTAGACCGGACTCAGAGTGCCTGGGCTGATCAGCCACCCTATCCCTTTGTCCCCACCCCCCAGACAGCCCTGGTGGCCTGTCCCTTTGTCCCCACCCCCCAGAGCACCTGACATCCTGCCTGGCAGCTTTCCAGGAAGGGCTTCTTTATTTTTGGCCCCTGTACCTTCCATTCCTCTTTAGAGCCAGAGAGAGCACGTCAATTCCATCCCCCCTCCCAGGGCCCTGCAGCCCAGGCTTCACAGCCACCCGGGCCTCCTCGATTCGGGTCCACGCCCGTGTCCCGAGAGGCTGCCGCATGCCAGACACTGGCCTGGGCACTGGGCTACGGCGGGCAGTCAGCCAGAATCTCTCAACTTTGAGTCGGCACCAAGGGGGCTGGGGAGCCTGTAGCAGAGTCAGGGAAGCTGCCCGTGGGATCGACAGGAGCCCTGAAGGAGGAAGACTGGGCAGACACCGCTGACAGACGGCACGGCCCTGCCACGGCCCAGAGGCAAGAGGCAGGGAGGCCAGCTAGAATCCAGGCTCTGGGACAGGAGCCTCCCTCGAGGTCACCCACTGACTTGGGGCAGAGAGGAAGGATTCCCCAAGGCTCATCCATGTCCCCATCTTTATCATCCATCCCCTCTGGAAAACAGCTCTGGCTTAGAGAGACCAACACCCTCTCAAAGTGGCCTTCCCAGGGCTGTTTCACTGACTTCCTCCTGGCTATGCCCAGACTCAGGGCCTGGGAGACCTGGCCCCTAGCCTTCACTTGTTATCCCTAGTTTGTCCCAGAGGCCATACTGATGCCCCTCCAGAGCAGGTGCCCTGCACCCTTGGCCCTTCTGGCTCCAGGCCCTGTAATCCCAGGCACAGCTCCATTGGCCTTGGCTTCCTCCAGGAGATTGGGAGCTAAGGCCTGGGGCTTTTGCTTGCACGGAAAAAAAAAAAAAACCCAAAAATGCAAAATATAAAAGCTAACTTCCCTGCGTCCAAGGCTCAGCAGGGCCCGCGAGCAGGGTGTTGGTGGGCTGGGACGTGGCAGCTCCAGGCTGGTTGTGAGCTGGTGTCGCTCACTACGCCGGAGAAACCCCCCAGGAAGAGAGCCCCACAACGGTCATTGTGACTCAAGCAGACCGTTTATGGGGAGGATAAAAGTTAATGGGAAGCCATATCCCAGCTTCTCACCATTAAGCACGAGAAATGCTGGCGAAAGACACAAAGGGAGAGAGGAGAGGCCCCGCATGCCGCAGGGCTCTGTGCGCAGGGAGCCCGGGTGGGGACCTGGCCGAAGCGGGTGGCAAGGAGCCACATTCGTCCCCTAATTAGGAAGGCAATCAGTGTTTGCACACCACTGATTTCACATCATCTCCAGGGGCTTCGACATCTGTGACTCACCATCCCTTTCCGGGCCCACTGAAAGTCAGTGGGGGCGGAGGGGCCAGCCCTCTCCCTATTCGTCTAACCAAAGCCCGCTGTCCGGAGGCCACCCAGCCGGCAGCCTGAACTTGCAGCCTCCTCTATCCTGAGAGCGTGCAGGTGCCCTGGTTTCTTGCCGCTCTGCGGAGATGGGCGGGGGACGCAGGACCAAAGTCTGCAGAGGGGAGCCCCTCGGGGCTGGAGCAGCTGCTCCCACACTAACTGCCACCATTGCTACAATGAGGACGACCACCAGGAGCAGCTAACACGTACTGAGGCTCTCTCCGTCCTAAGCGCTTTATGTCTTCACTCATCGAGGCCTCCTACAGCCCTCTCTTGTGGGTTCTGCCGTTATCATCCACCCCATTTTCCAGATGGGAAAACTGAGGCCCTGAGGGGTTAAGTGACGTGCCCGGGGCTGCCCAAATCCTAAGTGCAGAGCTGGAATTAGAACCCAGGCAATCGTCCTTCAGAGCCCGGGCGCTTAGACCCCCGGCTCTACCACCAGCACGGACTCTATATAATACGTACATGGATACAGGCACTTGCTGGCCATGCAAGGGCTGAGGGAGTCCTAACCCATCTGCTGGAATGTTTCGTGAGCTACCTGGACCATCTCAGGAGCACCTCCCACTCGCCAGCTTCTGTAGGTCCTGGGCTGGGGGCCCAAGGGGACCAACCAAGAGGACAACTCCACCTGGATGGCACAGCTCATACTTAAACTCTCATCCCACCCCTGGTAACCCTCCGCCTCCTGCCACTGTGGTGTTGCCCCGACCCTCTGGGAGGTCCTCACTGGAAGGCACCCTGTCTCTTCCCTCTTTGTCCCCTTGCCTATATTCCATCCACCAGCCGATCTTGCGACGTGACCCCCACAGGATGCCTCAGGCCCATCACTCCCCTCCATTCACACGACGTGCCCTCATCTGGGTTTGCATGGCCTTTCTCTTAACTGGTATTCTGTCACTGCCTCCCTCAGAATCACCTGCTGGGGTGGTCTGGTGACACGGGACTGGCCACAGCACCGTCGGTGACTTTCTACCTCCTGCAGGATAAAGTTTGGGCATGCGGGCCAGTAAGGGCTGGTTCCCACTGACTGCGAGTCTCATGGCTGGCCCCGTCCTCCAAAAACACTGAGCTGTGTGCAGTGCTCCTCACTCCAGGTGTGCTCTTCTGAGCTGTCTTCTGGTTCTGGCTTTCCCTCTTGTCTGGAGTTTTCCTCCTTGTGAACTTCCAAAAGTCATCAGGGCAGGTGCTGCCCCTTCCAAGAAGCCTTCCTTGACCCACAGCCACCTTCTTTTTTGAGTCCATATAATGCTCTGTGCACACCCCTATTGCTGCAGCTTCCCGCCTTACATTTAAATCGGGTCTCCTCCCTGAGCCAGACGGCCAGGTCTGAGACTTATCTTTGAATCTGGAGGTCCTATTCCGGTCTGCTCGATCCATGGTGGTTGGATTGCACTGAACTTCTCCAAAGGGAGTTTCTGTGGGATTGGAGACATGGCAGGGGGGTGTCACTGTTCTCTCTTGGTCCCCTGGTTCCGCGTCCACATGGGAAAGGTGGAGAGAACATCTGCTCGGCCCTCCCATCTGTCTTGCCCAGCAGTGGGTGAAAATTCCCAGAAAAGGCACGGTATGCCCACTCGCAAAGCCCAAAGGCCCTGGCAGTTCAGGCACTGCCTTTGTTCACGAGATGCCAACGGAACGCGCCGCTTGTCATCAACCTTCCTAAGTCAACAAATCATGGAAGCACGAGCCGATTGTAATATGATAAATACAACTTGATCTAGAGGCGAATCCTTGGGCTGCCCAGCCGGGGACCCAGGGTGACCGGCTGCCAGACTAGCTCCATTTTAACCAACTCTAAAACCAGAGTAAAAACTGCCACCTCGTAAATAGGGAGGGACAAAAGGGAAAAAGGAAAAACCCAGAGGCCTGTCTGGATCCCGCTTTCAACACAGCACGTGCTACCGTGAACTCCTCGTCTTGATGTTTCAGAAGACACGTTGGCCCATCCAGAGAAGATGCGGGCAAATGGGAGGTGTGGGCTCCTGAGACCCTGGCCGGGGCGACGCCTGGGAGAGCCTGAGCCGGCCGGCCATCTGCCCTTGGGACACCTGCCCCGCACCTTCCTCAGCCAGAGCTCGGAAGTCCGCACTTCCTTGGGCACCGCGAGAAGCCCTCGCCGTGTGATGGTAAAGCTTTCATTATTCAGGAAGCCATTTTTCCTCCCGACTGAAATCCTGAAATCCGGATCTGGACATAGGAACAGCACAGCCTCCAGATCCCCCGCTGGACCTCGCCCTGCCTGCGGACGGAAGCTCAGGACGCCCATCTCCAGCACTTCAAGTCACAGCCAGGAGAACGAGGCCCGTCAAGGTGCCATGACCGGGGTCAGCAGCGCGACCGTGGCCGGGAGCCAGCACCATGTCCGTGGAGGCCTGAATATGTTACATCTAATGGCTCTGAGTTAGAGAGGCTTTATACCTTGAGATACCAGAATAAACCTGATTTGAAACTGGCCCAGGGGAAATTTGTTAAAGAGAAATAAAGATGTTGGACGGAGTCTCTCGCACATTGCAAGGTGGCTTTCTCCACCTATGTTCGCAAGGCCGTGGATTGCTGGGCGATCCGGGTGGCAAATTGTTCCAACCCGTGGAGCTCCAGCTCATGTCAATGCTGTGGCGCCCCCATTCCTCACTCCTCTCCCCGTCCTGGAGATGTCACTCCTTCGCTCATGACCTGCTCGCCAGTCAGCCTCCAAGAAAGAGGGGAGGGGCAGCAGAGAGTGACTTTGTGTGGGCACCCTGCCACGCGGCCCTTAGATTTACCACCTGTCCCCATTTTATAGAGAAGGAAACTGAGACTCCAAGAAGCAGCAGAGAGGCCAGGATTTGAACTCAGCTCTCTGGTTCCAAAGTGCACACTTTTTACTCACGCGACACCCAGCTTAGTGGTCACCAGGACTGGGCCACCTGGGGGCCAATTTAGGAGTCAGCTGAGTCCGCTAGGGGCTGTTCCTCTTTGGTGAGTTGTTTAACCCCTCTGTGCCTTGTTTTCCTGCTTCGAGCAGCCAGGATAACTGCAGGACCTGCATCCAAGGGGAGGATTAGGTACAGCACGAGAGGTCCTTGGCCACGTGCCTGATGTGCCTTCCCCACGTGTATCTGCCCAGCCTTGAGACACTATTGTCCCTGAATGACAGAATGTGTCATCCCGCGAGCGAGGGCACAGGCATGTGGTGGGGACGGCGATGGGGGAGAAGGTAGATGGACTGGAGTGCACCTGTTCCGGGGGCCCAGACCAGCCCCAGCAGGGGTGAGAAGCTGCCTTCTGCCCCCAAATGCATATGCTTTACTTCGAGCAGACAAGCACATTGGACAGAGGTAAGCAGGGGCAACACGGAGTGTGGCAGATGCCAAAGCCCTGGAAGCCAGTAGCCTTGCCTGCCAGGCTCTCGAGCCCACGGCTCCAACCGAGCCCTAATTCACAGGGCTGCTGCCACCGCTTGTTAATAAATGAGAGAGAACCTCTCAGCAAATGTTGAGCCCCGACATGGTGCTTGCAGCCCCCGCTGCGAGCCTCGGGCCCACACGACCACGAGCCAGCCGGCCTCCGGGTGAGTGAGGCGGGGAGGGTGGCCAGGCATGAGGTCTCTTACAGCCAGTCGGAGCCAGGGTGGGAATGTTGGGCGCTGGGGTGGGTGTTGCGTCTGGGATTTCCTTTGGGGAACTCAGAGGCAGCCAGGTTTGGAGGGCCCTGTGTTTGCTGACACAGATCGGGATCGCTGGTTGGAGTCTGAAAGGTCAGTCTGATGAGTGTGTTTTCCAACTGTCTGGGGAGCTAGAGAGTAGAGTGAGGAAAGGAAACATAACTCACCATCCTTATTGGGGGACCTGTAACTGGCCTGAGGAGAGTGAGGTTCTAAGAGCAGAAGGGACCCCCCAGTTCCACCCCTGGAGACGGGCTCTATTTCAGAGAGAGAAGCCCACTGTCTCTGTCCCCATACTTTGATTTAGGGAGACCTGCTGGAGGAAATTGGGCTACCCACAGAGGGATGCACTTACATTCGGGAACTCTGTACCTTCTTTCGTAAAGGGTCTCTCGGTGCCCCCATGGGCAGGGACCCCATCTTCCTGGGAAGTCCTGCTTGGGTGATGTTTATATCTACAGCCCTATCAGGAACAGATCTAGATTTTGTTGGGCCCTGAAGTTTGTGCAATTAGACACCCTCCTAAAGAAAAAGAACACACAAAATTAAGCCTAGGAAGTGCCCGTGCAAGGGAGGGACGTGAGGCTTCTTAAGCATCACATTAAGTCCATCTTTGGGCTAACCCAGCCCAGGGGCCCAGGCCCCATGGCTGATCTTGCTCAGAGAAAGCGATGTGAACACCACGCCCCCTCCCACTCTGTTACCTTTTCAAGAAGCCCCCTGCCAGACCTATGGTCTCTACTTCAGGCTCCAGGGAGTGCTAGGTTGAGCGAATGGATGGATGGATGGATGGATGGATAGATGGACGGATGGATGAGGTTAAGGTTTCATGGGGAAGACCACCTCTGAGATAACTCTTGAAGGATGGACGGAGTTTGGTGAGCAGTGGCTCCCACTGGGGACGGTCGCATGTCATCCCAGCCGGCGTGGTGGGAGGTGGGGTTGGAAATGCAGAGCAGACAGCAGAATTCCAACCCAGAATTCTCCTCTGAAGTGGCAAAAAAAGCTCAGCCTGCACATCTGTGCCTCCATATATCTGATTTCTATACCCTTCAACGTCAGGGCCACATTATGCCCTAAACATACAAGGTTTCTGGTCGTCAGTTGGCAAGACACTTTCCTGATTCTTCATGCACCCAAGAACCATCAGTATGTGCTTGGGAGGGGACAGGTCATATCCAGAGCTAGTACATGGGGGCTGGGTAAGGAGGTGCATTCCCTGAGCGAGAACACCCTGGTCCATACGAGATTCTTATGAGGGGCATGACACCACGTGCCGAAGGTACCAAATGGACCAACAAGTGATCTCACAGGAAGAAAGGCATCTGCCCCCAGCCTGCACCTTCCTCCCTCCCCCCTCCCCCCACCACGGCTCAGCTCAGCACCAGGAGGGGCAGGGACCCTTCCTATGGGATCTGGCCTCTGGGCACAGGGAACCCTGCCTCACACTATATAGGGAGGAAGACCTTTCCAAAGCATTTTGTTTGTTTGTTTGGGGGATCTTATTTCATCACCTTTCACCAGGCAAAGCTGCAGTGATGCTTACCATTCAGGAGAAGGGGAAGGGGCAGGCAGAAACTGTGGGACAGCTGAGCCCCGCCTGAGATGGGGCTGGAGCTCAGCCACACTTTCAGGCTCCAGGGCCAGGCGCCTCCCACATGCACACCACCCATCCCGTGTTTTCCTCTGTGAGGGAACCGCGCTTGCAAAGCTGCCACTTCCTGAGCTCCTAGCAACTGCCGCGCTTGACGGTCTAACCCATCTAATCCTCCGCACAGTGCTCTGCGGCTGGTATGATTGCCCATCCTTGATAAATAAGGAGACTCTGATTTAAAGGGCGTGCAAGAGATTTCCCCAAGGTCACACCCTAAAGTCAGGGACACAGCCAGGACTCCGAGTCAAGTTCCTCTGGACCTGGTAGGCAGAGTCCTAACACAGTTTCTGGAATGCCCCCCACCCCCACCCCACCCGGGCGTGCTCCCCTTGAGTGTGGGAGGAACCTGTGAATTTGATGAGGAAATTACATTATATAAAACCCCACTGTGGCAGGCTGGAGGGGGCGAAGTCAGAGACACGTTCCTGCTGGTCTGGAAGGAAGCACATTGGCACGTTGTGAACCACCAATGGGGCCGTGTGGCAAGGAGCTGTGGGCACCCCTCGGGGCTGGGAGGCTCCAGGCTGATGGCTAGCAAGAGAACAGAAACCAATTCTGCCAGCAACCAGTGAGCTCGGAAGAGAACCCCAGGCTCCAGAAAGGAATGCCGTCCGGCTGACACCTTGAGTGCAGCCTGGGGAGACCCCACGAGCAGGGGATACAGCCAGGCTGGCCCCGACTCCCGATCCACGGAAACTGTGAGGTCATAAATCTGTGTTGTTGCAAGCCACTAAGCTTGCGGTACTTTGTTAAGAAAAGCCTCGCAAACTAATAGGTTTCTCATCTAAACAAGTCCGTGTAGCCTTCAGTAGCTCAGTCCAGTCTTGAAAATAGCCATTGACCCAGAAAGAAATAAAAATATTCACGTTGCCTTGGAAAAATTATTTCAGCTCTCTGCGAATCAGTTTCCTCAATTGTAAACGAGGACAATAACAGTCCCGACGTCAGAGGGCTGGTGGGAGGGTTCGATGAGGGGATGCAGACTCCTTCTCAGCCTGCAAAGTGCGTTCTCAACACACAGTGGCTAACGAAGTCACATATCTTTTATTTCAGGTTACCCGCTCTCGGAGCGTGACGACAGAAAGGCTTCGGGAGGCTGGCTCATTCGGTGGTTATTGGCAAGGCTGAATTAATTTCCCTGGATTCGCTTCCCAGGCCCTCTGTCCCAGAGCACAACAAACAAGGAGGACTTAACACAAAAGAGATTGATTCTCTCATAGTTCTGGAGGCCAGAAGTCCAAAATCAAAGAGTCAACAGGGCTCTGCGTTCTCTGAAAGACCGAGGGAAGAATCTGTTCCAGGCCGTTCTCCTCGCTTCCGGCGTTTGCCTGCGATCCTCGGCTACGACACTTCAATCTCTGCCTCCACGGGACCTGCTCCCTGTGCGTGGCTCTCATCTTCTTCCGAGGACCCAGGCTATGGAGTGGGACCTCATCTTGACTTGATTACATCTGAAAAGGCCCCATTTCTATATAAGGTCCCATTTACAGATACCAGGGTGAGGACTTTGGCATATCTTTTTGGGGGGCGCAATGCAACTCACATCACACCCCAGTGGTAAAGACCCTCACCCTCCCCTCCTCTTACCCAACTCTCCAGCTGTTTCAATGCCTTGCATGGGAAGGAACCAGAAATGGGAAGCCTCTGCCAATGGATTTCTGCCGTGTTCTGGCCTGAGGGAGGCAGCCCACATCGATGGCCTGTATCCTCCGGGCTCTCTGGAGAACCCCAGAGACCAGGCGCTGCTCAGGTGCAAGAGCCCAGTGAATGATGGAGGTGACAGGAAGCATGGGGGCAGGTGCAGGAGGCCGGCCCGGCAGGAGGCCAGGCTTCGTGTGGGGTCGATAGGCAGATGCCACAAGATCCCTGGATTTCTCAGGAAAACAGTAAAGGCTGCTTCCTCACTTCAAAGAAAAGCTGGTGCTGCAGTTTCTGGGGCCTTCTCTTTTGCCAGCTCCTCTATCCTCTCTCTCACTGAGGGCAGTGGAGGAGGAAGGTGCACCTGCCCAGTGGCTCCGCTGACCAGATCAGCTGAGCCACTCTGAGCCCCGATGCTTGTGATCCAACGTGGATCTTCTGTCCCGGCAACAGGAAGGGATGGGCTGCTGACAGATGCAGCTGCAGAGGCTTCCAGGCGCCAGTGCATGGGGACTCACACAGTCCGCCGTGCCCTCTCGGGCTGGAGACGCTGTGGCCATACCGTGTGGGGTTGCATGCATGTGCACACAAAGGGGTTGTGTAGCCACAAGGCTCACACACAGCCATGGGGTGCAACTCTTGCTTTCTCCCTCGGTGCAGACCGGTGGCCCGCACAGACCAGGGGCACATCCGATCGCAACAGGCAGGTGTCATACGTGAACCAGCACACACAGACCAACATGCCTCACCACCCACCCAGGCAGCTGGGGGTACCCCTGTATCCCAGGGAACTACACTTCCCAGGCTCCCTTGCCCGTGGCTTCTGGGCAGTTTTGGCCAATAGGAGGCTCTGATGGAACATGAGAAGGTACAAGGAAGGGAGAAGTCGGGGTGTTTCTCCCTCTCTTCCTTGGACAGTGTTGGTGGAGGCTACTGCATCTCCTCTGGGGGTCCAGTTCCTTCTGGAAAGTCCTTCCCTTTGTGGTCCCAGCTTCCGCCACAATCCAAGCACTTGCTGGATGGGCTGGCCTCTGGCAAAACCACCTCCTCTTGTCTCATTTCACTGCAGGGCTGGAAGGGGCTTCCTCTTGTCGCTCATGTCTGGGTGCCTCATGATTCCCCTGTTTGGCTTCTCAGCTCTTCTCTCACCTGGAAAATCAACTCCCTTTATGAAATTTCCTCAGTCTGAATGACGGAGAGAGGCTTTTGTTTTTTGGGGATGGACCTAGACTGATAGAATAACGACAACCACCATTTATTAAGCACATAGAAGGTGCCAGTGATTCTTTCATGCATTATCTCCTTAAATTCTCACATGGGTAGACAAGGAGGAGGCTCAATCGATTCCATCTTGTAGACAAAGAAGATGAGGCTCAGAGAACTTAGCCAACTTGCCCAAGGAGAAACCTCCATTTCAACCCCGTTGTAATCGAAAGAACACAAGCTTTGGTACAAACCTCATTTCAACCCCTTAGTAGCTCTCTGGGCTCAGCCAAGTTGCCTAGTCTTCCTAAACCTGTTTCCTAGTTCTAGAATATTTTTATCATCCTAAATGGAAACCCGTACCCATTAAGCAGTTGCCCCCGTTCCCCTGTCTCCTGAGCTCTTGGCAACCATTAATCTGCTTCCTGTTTCCATGAGTATGTTGGACACTTCGTATAAATGGAATAATACAGTGTGAGGCTGTGAAGAGTTGAACTGTGTCCCCCCTTCCTCAAATTCATATGTTCAAGTTCTAACCCCCCAGGATCTCAGAATGTGACCTTGTTTGGAAAGAGCCACCGCAGATACAGTTCAGAAGGCCATTAGGGTGGGCCCCGATTTGATAGGACTGATGTCTTTATAGGAAGGGAAGATCTGACACAGACACATGCTCATGGGGAGAAGGCCACAAGACGATGAAGACAGAGGTGTACCAGCCAAGGAACACCACAGACCGCCAGGGGAAGCTGGGTGGGGGAAGCACGGAACAGATTCTCCCTCACATGGGCAGAAGGAACCAATCCTGCCCCCACCTTGATCTTGGACTCCGGCCTCCAGAACGGTGAGACAATGAATTTCTGGTGTTCAAGCCTCCCAGTGTGTGGCACTTTGTTATGGAAGCCCTAGCTTTTGTGGCTGCCTTCTTTCACTGCCCATGTTTTCGAGGCTCACTCATACTGCAGAAGCATGCTCGCCTCTGTGCTGCGTCTGCCAGGGCTTAACTCTAGAGGGTTGATAGCGAGGGGTCTCTAGACAGTAAGCGAGCAGCAATGTTGTCTCTGCTGCAGGGATGTAGACATGACTAGGGCTGGGTGGGGGGGCAGGTGCCACAGGCGGGTCTTCCAGGAAACAGAGCTGGGGTCACATCTGCGGGATCTTGGAGTACAGAGCTACCCATGTCCTGCTGAGAAACAGGTACCAGCCTGCGTGGCTCTTCACAGCACCCCGGAGATGTTCCCGGCTCTCTGCTGCATCCAGGGGCTGGGGACCTCCCTAGGGTGGCCTCTCAGTGTGGAGGCCAGGAGCGTGATACCCAGAGCCAGACTGCCTCTGTGCGAATTCCTGGGCCAGCTCTGCTGCTTACATGCCCTGCCACTTGGGACACTCACTGCAACTTGCTGGGCCTTGGTCTCCCCATCTGCAAAATGGGTAGAGTTAAATAGTGAAGAAATGAGCTAAGACACCAGAGCCTTGTAGAGTTTGATCCGACCTGTAAAGGCCCTGTTGTTCCCTGCATGCGCCTGGGCTCTGGTCTGGAGCTGTCCTCGGCAGCCCCACTCACAAAGCCTGCTGCTCTTCCCAGGTGTCCTGTCTTGCTTGGTACGGTGCCACTCGCCCCTCCCCCCCTCCCCCCCCCTCCCGCCGTGATGGACTCCCCTCTGTATCCCCACATCCAGTCTGTCTCCAAGGTGGATCTCATATCCACTCTCTCTCTGCTCCATCTCACTGTCCTAATCCAGGGCCCATCGCCCCCGGTCAGGCCTTTTCCAGTATTTTCCTAGCAGATCTCGGTGCCTCCAGCCTTGCTCCATCCTCTGTAGGAGAGCCACAGTGAGCTCTCAAGACACGAGTCAGAACCTGGATGCCACCCCCAGTGGAACGCTTCACTAGCAACTCTTGCCAGGAGGGCCAGATGCAGGCTCCTGAGCACGGTGTGAAGGACTCTAAGCTCCGGCCCTGCCTTTCTCCCCAACCCCAGCTCCCGGGCCTCCTCTCCTACTGGACCTTTTGTTTCAGTGGTCCCAAATTTCTTCAGCATTCCAGAAGACACCCTGTGTTCTGTGCATCCGCAGTGGCTCGCTCGGGACCTGGGACATGGTCGGCACTCAGTTATTGCAGAATGTCTGAGGGCCTGGACACCTGCTTTGTACCTTGGCCATGCTGTTACTCTGCCTAGAACCCTCTTCTTCTCATTTTCTTAATGAACTCATGTTCACCTCTCAAAACGGGCTCAGATGACCCATTGCCTAGAAAGACGCCTATGTCCACACACTATGCCTCGGAGGGTCTCCCTCTCCCCAACCTGTGGGACTACAGCTTCTGGAAGATGCATTTATCATCACACTTCCACACGGAATTGTAATGGATTTGGCGGTCTCTCTGTCTCTGCTCTCCCTAGTGGGCACTCATTTCCTCTAGGAATAGGGCAGAACTCTATTTTTCACCCAGGTGGCTCAATAAAATGTCTGTTGAGGAGTGAATGAATGGGTGAATGAATGAAGGCATGTGCCTCTCTCTGTAGGGTCAGTTCCCCCTGACTGCAGACTCTTACACATTCTGCAGGACACAGCCAATGTCACCATCTCTGGGCAGCCTTCCCTGACTTCCGCAGGTTGACAGAGGTCAGGCTTCTCCGGAATTCTCCACCCACTTAGGAGCCAGCCAAGGGCAGTCCCCACATAATTCAACATAGTAGCCATGGGTATCCTGTTGGAACTCAGGTGAGAACCTGTCAGACCTCTGCTTCGTGCTCTCCAGTGCTTCTTCCTTCAGAGTAAAAGGCCAAGTCCTTACTGGTGGCCATGGTCCCCTCTCTGACCGACATCTCCTTCTCCCTGCTCTACCCACTAAGGCCTCAGACAAGCTCGAACAGGGCTGTGACGCTTGCTGTCCCCTCTGCCCCACACGACTGTCCCCGAGACCTCCCCAAAGCTCACCTCCTCACCTCCTCCAGGCTACTCAAATGCCTCCTCCCAGGGGGGCCCTCCCCGGCCACTCTCCTGATTTTTCTTGCTTATTGTCCTCTGACACCATATAATCATTATGTGAATCACTGTCTGTTTTCCTCACGGCTGTGAAGGAAACTTCCCCCATCACCTAGAACACTGCTTGGTTAAGTAGCAGGCACTCAGTGAATGAGTATGCTGAATGAATGAATAACCTGAGTGTCCAGGACTCAGTCTGGGGTCTGGTTTTTAAATTCTCAGTAAATATTTGATGGATTTGCCGGAGACTCAGAAATGCTGGCGGGGCACTAGGGGCACATGGGGCGGGATGAGGGCTCCCCCAGGCAGGGTAACGAGAGGTCTCTGAGAATCACAGTTGCCTGGCTGGGAGCAAGAACGGTTTCAGAGAAGCAAGGTCATTCTTGGCCCTTGGGCCAGACCTTCCTCATCCAAAACATGCCAAGCTTCTGCTACGCTTAGGACTGGCCCCTCCTCAGCAGGTGCGCTGGGCTCAGGCGAGCATCTCCATAAGGACGAGGCCCGTGTGGGGTGAGACGGGCACTCAGCTGGTCGCCCGCACATACTCGGGCCCAATAACCAGAGCAGCCCTGGGGTGGGCTCAGACTCCCCTCAGAGGAGGTGGGTACAGCATCGTGACCAGAAGAGTGCACAATGCAAGTTCAAACTCTGCCTCCCCAGTTCTACCGTCTGAGGCCGACAGAACCCACGTCTCTGTGGGGTGGAGAGAGTTCCGTGAGAGACTACGGCTCGGGAGGCATGCCCAAGCGGGAGGTCTCGTCAGCTCCCAATCACGCCACCCGCTGATACAGGAAAGTCTTTTTCCTCTAGCCGGCCGAGCAGCATTCCCAAAAGGCTGGATGCAAAAATCATGGCTGAAGGGAAGAATAAATGAACCGAATCACTGAGTCCTCAGAACTTAGCACAGGCTAGGTGCCCACATTCCCAATGAGTATTTGAGGGATTGACTAGAATTGAAGAAAACATGGGCCAGCAGGTGGGGATCGATGGCGGCAGGTGAGGACTGGTGACAGGCCACCTGGGGGCCTTTGTCACCCCAGACCTGTATTTGTCTGTTTGTAAGTTTTTTTTAAAAAAAGATTTATTTCTTTTAGAGAGAGAGAGAGTGAGCACAAGTAGTGGGGAGGGGCAGAGGCAGAGAAAGAAAATATCAAGCAGACTCAGTGCTGAGCACAGAGCCCGACTTGGGGCTCGATCCCACGACTCTGAGACCCCGACCTGAGCCTAAGCCAAGAGTCAGACGCTCAACTGACTGAGCCACCCAGGTGCCCCTGTCTGTTTTTAATTTTTATTGAGGATAATACACAGAGAGCAGCTCGATGAACGTATCTCTACACTGATGCAACTACCAGCCAGATCAGGATATAGAACGTGGTCCCACACATGCCCGGGGGCTCCCTCTTGCCCCGTTCCAGTCGGTTCTCCACAAAGGGGAGCCATGCTGCTGACTTCCATTGCCCTGGATTAGTCCTGCCTACATTTGAACTTGATAGGAATGGAAGCATACAGTATGATCAGACTCTGTTCTTCTATGTGCTTCTTGTGAGCTGGGAGTGAGCACGTGAGTGCCAACACCTGGGATCTGGGTGTGAAAGTGTACTGACAGGTGGCATCCCCTGCAAAACGTGGGTTCTGGGGCTTTGAAGGGTATGGTTAATGCCTCCTTCAAGGAGCTGTCTTGAGCAGAATGCATTTCACCTTCTCTGCCAAGAGCCCCCGATCTTAAGAGCCGCCTTCAGTCTGACAGCAGAATCTTTCCTCTCTGGGCTGCATGAGTCAGACTCAGAGCCCAGCATCGTGCTCTGTTCTGGTCACGATGCTGTGCCCACCTCTTCCGAGAAGCCTGCCGAGCCAGCCTGGCTCACAGCCAGCAGCTGCTAATGGCGGAGCTGCATCCTTTTCTCTTGTCATCCAGCCCCCCCTCCCCACCAGCAGCACAGCAGCCTGCATTTGGGCCCTTAGGTTCCTCGTGTCATTATGGACAGTTTGGGATATTTGCAGGACACAGAGCCACCCGACCGCCTCTCCTCAGGGCGACTAAGCCTGCTCCTCTTTCTCGACATGCGGCAGGCAGGGGACAGTTTTTTTGCATGGGGCTGTAGAAAGAGCTGGAAGCAGGTTTTGGAGGCAGACGCCTGGGTGTACCTGTTGGCCTGAGCCTGCCTTAGCATCTCCGCCCCCCACAGGGGAAGGGTTGCTCGTGCGGTGCTGTAAGGAGGGGATGCACCACGCCAAGTGCCTGCACGTTAGCGATTTTCAGAAGTTGTAGCTCGAAAATGAAGAGGAGGTGATGTGAAGCTAGACTGCCTGAGTCTGAATTCTGTTGTCACCACTTGTCGGCTCTGGGGCCTCTGGGGCAGGTAACTTAATTTCTCCATCCCTCAGTTTCCCCATCTCTACAGTAGAAGTGGTGATAGTACCTGCCTCACGGGGCGGGTGAGGATTAACTAAATCAATATATAATTAAGTGCTTGGGACAGTTCCTGGCACGTAGCAAGCGCCGTGTGAGTGTTAGCTCACTCTCTCTCCTTCTCCCTCTGTAATATACCTGATTAACCAATGGTCATTAAATAACTACTTAAATAGCACTAAATCAGAGCTGTTATGATGATGAGATACCATATGGAAGGTTCTGGAAATAATACATTTAGTGCCTGATACACAGTGAGTGCTCACTAGATATTCACTCTTATTTAAAAAAAAAAAATTCGTAATTTGGACCCTACGCAAAGAAGTGGGCAGGGGTGTGTGGGATGGATCAGCAGGTGAGGGTGTTGGGGGACAAGGGCACCGTCAGGCGGGGCGGGCTGGCCTGGGCACCTACCTGCTCGTGGGCAACTCAACAACCCACCTCTGAGAAGTGGGGAGGGTCTCCTGCAGTTCCTCCCCTCCCCACCACCCCCTGCCCAGTGCTTTGCACCAACAGGCACCCTACGAAGGCTGGTTGACTGAAAGCCAGAAATGGTCTAGAGAAAACCACCAGGTTTAAAAACAAACAAAACAACCAAAACAAAACAGGAAAATTTCCTTCCCGATCCTTCAGAGATGGGAGAACTAAGGGTGGACATAAGCACCACTTGCGAGAACATGAAGGGCTTTTAAGGGCGAAGATGAGTGCTTTGTTTTCGGCTTCGGGAAGGACTGAACGAGAAGGAACAAACGTTACCATCAGAGGCCCAGCGATTTTGATGGGCATCAACGAAGAACCCTCCCATGTAAGACTGGGCATCTCCACCACAGCCGCTGGGCTTGGGACCTCACGTCTGCCTCTGCACGGCGGCCTGCACGGCTGTCTTCGCTAAGGCCCGCTGAAAGCAGCTCTAATGAGCATCTGGCCACAGGGACCCCTGGGCGTTGACAGCTCAGCATCACCGGGCATCTGAAGGGTCAACTGACTCACTGCCCCGAAGGGCAAAGTGGTGCTGGTCCAGATCACAGTGGGAACTGCCTTTCCTCCAGTATTCGCCACGCAAAGCCTTTTTCTAAACAATTTACACGAACGGAATTGGCAATGGAAAAAAATCCGAGACCGAAGAACCCGTTATTTTAAAGCGTTTGAGGATTTTTTTTTTTTTTTTTTTTTTTTGGTGCCACAAAGCATGCGTAAACTTGCCACAGGGAGATGAGATTTTTCGGAAAAGAAAAGGAAAAAAAAGGAAAGAAATTTCTGTTCAAACTTCACTGGATTTCCTATTTCGAGAAACGTGGGCCAGTCTGGCTCAGGCAGAAAAATTCCCCCAAAGGAACATTTCATGATGCAGCTTTTATATGAAGTACTTAGTTTTACATATGGGAGAAAAGTGTGTAGGAGCGTCTATCTGGGTTTTATTTTCTTTTCATTTACTTTTGTGGTCAGTTTGGGTACTTTGATGGTATGAGATGGATTTCTAGGAATGCAAACCCAGTGTGTAATTTGTGCTTACAGGAAACAATAATTCGCCTGTGGACGGCTCATAGAGGCTTTCATCCAGGAATCAATTTGGTTATAAGTCAGGGGTGGCCTGTAATAAAACACCGACAAAAGGTGACTGGGCGTGATGCCGGGGAGCACGCTCCTGGAGGCATTTAAGAATAAAGAGAACAAATACCGTCAATGCTGAATGAACCTACACACCCATTCATCTGTCTGAGGACTGGAGACAGGCCCTAGTGCTTTTTATTTTTTATTTTATTTTTTTAAAAAAGGTTTTATTTATTTACTTGAGAGAGAGAGAGAGATCACAGAGGGAGAGGGAGAAGGAGAGGGAGAAGCAGACTCCTCGCTGAGCAAGGAGCCCGATGCAAGACTCGATCCCAGGACCCTGAGATCGTGACCTGAGCCGAAGGCAGACGCTTAACTGACTGAGCCACCCAGGTGCCCCCCCCAATGCTTTTTAAATTTAAATATCAAGCTTCTATTCCCCCCCCCCCCCCACTAACATAACAGAAAATCTGAAAAAGATAGAAGGAGAGCAAAGAAATCTTGCATGGTTCCCATGACCACCATTTTAACATTTTGGTGAATTTCCTTCCAATTTTTTTTCCTGGCCTCATAGAATAATCATAGCCATATTCCTATTTTGTACCAGATGACCTTTAGAGGTTCCACATCTATGGGTTTTTGACTCACTCAATTTGCTACTTAATAGAATTCTCCCCATGTTTAATAAACCTTCTAATAATCACAGACTTAAGATAATACATTTTTATCTAGTAAGTGCCTCAAGAACTTTCAAAAAGTCTGCCTTGAACAGGAAGCAGGAGAGGGTTTGTGTGATTTGAATATGGCACAGAACAAAGGGAAAGGGGAAGAAATAGGAATATAAGGCAGAAAGCAAGAGAGGGAGGGAGGTGGGGGGGGAAGGAAGGAGGGAGGGAAGATTGGGAGGTAGGAATAACAAAACGCGTTGGTTTCACGGACACTCGTGGAAGGAGACCTATGGGTTGGCCGGGTGGGTGGGGTGATGGTGGGACAGTGGGAGTTGGCTACAACCCCAACAAGGACCCTTGGGACACAGCCACCCAGTGGGGAGACGAACTGACCAGAGCAAAGGCGGGGGGACAGGCCAGGGGCCAGCAGGCAACTGCCGGAAAGACTGAACCTCAGGGGCCACAGGCCACAAAGGGCCACCAAGGTGGAAGAAGGGAGACCCCGCACACGGCTAAGCAAACGGGACTCTTCACCCACCAGGCATCTGGCCTTGACTCACACGCAGGAATCCGTGGGCAGAAAGACAACAAAAGCTATTTTTCATGCAAGAGGAGCTGGACATCAGGAAAAATCAGAGCCCCTTTGTATGACATGCCAAATTGCTGAAGCGAGAAAATGTATCGGGCGAGGGCTCAGATGCGAGCCGGGAAGAGCATGCTCGCCCAGGGGAACCCGGCCGTCAATGTGCGCTTGTTATCGGGCTTTTCAGAGCGAGGGCCGGAAGCGAGCGCGGGCCGTCCTCCCCCACTGCGTGGCAGAGATGAGCTGGTGACACGGCCTTGGCCGGACCGTCCGGTCCCTGGAAGGGAGCCTGCGTGTCCTGAAATGTCCCCGGGGAGTCTTCAGGGATCTCAGTGCTTTCCCTTGCTTGTGGTTTGGGCGGGGGGCCGGGGGCTTGCTGAAGTCTCCCTTCCTCTGAGACCCATCCTCACAGGTGCGACCCCTTCCCACCGTCCCACGTGCAGGGCGTTCTCTGGGTTAGTAAAGGACACTGACTACCAGGCACTGGACCCTTTATTCCTGGCTCGAGCTAAGCACGGACATATCTCATCTCGGCTCCTGTGAGCAAATCTGCACTGTAGGTTGTTGCTAACACCCCATTTTGCCAAAAAGCAAAAGGGGCTCGACAGACACGTGGAATGATTGGCCGGTGGCCCCACAGTTAGGGGAGGCAGAGCCTGGGCTCAGACCCCCCTCACCAGGGGATTTGCGCCCTCCTCCCCCACCCCCCCCCCCATGCGCTACCTTTCTCCACGAGGCCCCTCATACAGCCGCTGTGTATTGCACGTCTGTGGCGAAGCAGATGTGTGTGGAACCCTGCGTGTGTTTTCCTCTTGATCCTCCTGCCGGCCCTATGAGACAGGTCTTGTTAGGGCCCCCAGGAGGAGTCCCGGACAGCCAGGTATGCTCTGGAGCTCTCCACGCCCTGCACCGTTGTATGTGGCCGCCTTGTCTCCTCTGGGTTCCCCGGAACCAGAGGGTAAGTTCCCCGAGAACCTTCTGTACCCACCGAGCCCAGCACGAAGCCAGGCACACTCAGTAGGCACCCCACAAATGCTTCACGGTGACAGAGTTTTAGGTCCTACTGCTCTCCGAGGCAGCCCCTGGCCTTGTGTAGAGCTGGTGGCCATCCCTTGGACAAAAGAGAGAGGTGAGGTCTGCTTCCAGCACCCAGCTCCACTCCCCACTCCAGCCGCCAATTTCTGCGCAACCTCAGGACCCTCCGGTACCAGCTTCTCCATCCCATTTTTCTCAACAAAGGCTCTTCTCGAGGCAGAAGGATACTCGAGAGAGGCTATGTCATTTACGGGGTCCAGGGCAAAATGGAAATGCAGATCCTCTTATTCAAAAATGATTAAGAATTTAAAGATGGTGACAGCAGAGCACCGAACACACAGACGGGGTCCCAACTGCACAAGTCCCCGGCCTGTGAATACAGCCCTGGTGACAATAGTCGCTTTGAGGCCTTTGCACGTGACCTGTTACTGGGGTCTGGATTTTTCTAGGACAGTCTTGATTTTAAATTGTCTGGACCTCTCCCCTGCCCCGCCACCTCCTCAAACAAACTAGGAATGCCAACATTTCAGGATCCCAATAACACCTCCTGTATTACCAAGATCTTATACCCTCAACAACAATAGAAAACCTCTTACCTGCTTTTTATCTAGTTTTAGTTCAGAAAATAGAAATGCCACAGTGCCATTTGACCTGTGGGGGAACCGAAGGCAATGGGGTTCCACATTCACGGCCTGACATGCCATCACAAGGGGGAACTGTTTTCATCCCTCCAGCAGATGACTCCCACACCTGTGTCTTTGGGTCTGCCCTGCCTCATCCCTGTAGAGAGGGGTGGTCCCCCACCCTGTGCACTCAGCCCATCCGAAGTCCAGCTGTCCTGTCTCCAGTCCCCCTAGACCACTCCTCCTTGGTTCTGTGTCTTGGGGAATGGCTCCACTGCCTGGGGGTGTCTATCACTGTATCCCATTTTACAGATGAGAAAACTGAGCCTCAGAGCAGCTGGGGAATTTGCCCAAGGTTGCAGGGAATGCAGGGTAGAGCAGGATTCAAATGCACGTATCTTTGACCAGCCCCCGTGCTATTAACCATCGCTTGGACTTGGTTCAGATATCACCTTCCCTGACTCTTTTTCTGGAAACTGAAGCTCTTGGTGGGAGATGTCGGAGAGGTATGTGGGGCCACATCTGCAGGGTTTCATGGATCAGGGAATGAGCCTGACTTTATCACAAATGGGTTGTGGTCCCATCAAAAGGTGTCAAGCTGGGGAATGATGTCATCTGATTATAGTTTTATAAGATCTTTCTGGCTGTGAGTGAGGGGCTGGCATGGGTTGGGGGGCAGGAGAGAGAGCAGGGACATCAGTCAGGACCCTGCATGGGGCATCGGGGTGAGAGATGACAGAGGCTGGGAGCCAGGTGGGGAGAAGTGGTGGGGAAGCAGCGGGTGTGTTCCGGGGGTGAACCTGGTAGGGCTCCTGCAGGGAAGTGGCTTTCGTCTGGTCTCTGTGGTGGCCGGCACTGTGCTGGGCGCCAAGCAGGCTCGCAATGTTTGCCGGGGGCTGAGCTAAGCATCGAGTGGGTGGGAGAGGAGTCGCAGCTGATTCTCTTGAGGAGAGACCACACTGGCCAGCAAGAGCACATCTGACATGGGAGGCCACTGCCCGCATGGGGTTCCTTGCCAAGGTGTCAGGGTGATGAGAGGCCAAGCCCACGTGTTTCCAAGAACAGCAGCCTGCAGTCCTGTCCCCTCTGCAGTGCCTCTGTGGGAGCGGCCGCTGGGCCTCACCAGCACCTTCCCAAGTACCTTCTCACTGCATAATCCCATAACCCTGCGGGGAGGGTGGACAGAGGGAGGATGCAGGGAAGAGGGAAGGAGGAGAAAGAAGGGAAGGAAGAGGAGGACGGAAGGAGAGAGGGAGGAAGGAGGAATGAAAGAGGGAAGGAGGGACGGGGAGAGAGGAGGGATGGAGGGAGAGGGAGAGGGAAGGGATGGAGGGAGGAGGGAAAGGGGAGGATGGAGGGAGAGGGAAGGGATGGAGGGAGAGAGGAGGATGGAAGGAAGAGGATGGAGGGAGAGGGAGAGAGGAGGGTGGAGGGAGGAGGGAGAGAGGAGGGTGGAGGGAGAGGGATGGAGGGAGGAGGGAGGATGGAGGGATAAAGGGATGAAGGATGGAAGAAGAATGGAGGATGAAGGGAAGGATGGAGGGAAGGACAGGTATCATTTGCCAATTCGCCAAACAAGCAAACCGAGGCTCTAGGAGGTTGAGGGATAAGCAAAAGACGGTTCAGATGGTCAGTGGCAGGGTTGGGATCAGGCCACAGGTCTCCTGAGCCCCGTTCTGATGTTTCCACAGCCCAGCACCCCGTCCTCCTCTATCACAGCCCAGGTCCCGCCACACCGCAGTTCGCAGCAGCAGCCTCAGTACCAGGAGATGGGGTGGGGGGCCCCTCGGCCTGGGTGGCCGCCGTCACCGCCCTGGGCACTGCCTTGGTGCTAGACCCTATTTCAACTCCTAACTGAGAGCCCTCAGGTTCTGATTTTATGGCTCACAGAAGCCGCTCCGAGCGGTTCTGCCCCTGAGAGATGATGACACAGCCCCGTGTTCTCCGCTGGCCCAAACATCCCCGCAGAGGCTCAGTGTCTTCCTTCCCCAGACCCTGGGGGCCAGGGAGCTGACCCGGGGCCCTGCTCAAATTGGCTGCAAAGGTGGAGCAACTTTTTTCTTCTGGGAAAATTTCCAAGGTTCCGGAAACATGGAGCCAGGGAGAAGGCAATCCCGCCGTGAATATCTACAAGATGCCACGCACCTCGAAGGTTATTTTGCACACAACCCTTTGCATGTAAGCGTGAGGTTTACTCACGACACTTTCACAGTGATCCCAGGGGCTGTCTCACCGTGAAGGGACGGACGTTTAGAGAGGCTGAGTACTTTGTCTGATGAGTGACAGAGCCTGGACTCAAACCCAGGTCCGCGTGACTTCAGGGCCGGGTGTCCGATGCTTCCGTGTGGGCTGGTGGGGGCTGGGAGAGAGAGTTGGGGTGGGCATCCCGCCCTGCCTCTCTCCCCGGGGTGGGGGGCAGGAGGGAGTGATGGCAGGTGAGCCAGGGAGGCTGACCAGCTTTAGCTAGTGGGTTTTCTCCCAAGCTCTGGAGCTGGGCTTGAGTCAAGAATTTCCCCGTGGCCTTCCCGCACTCTCAGAGACAGGGGCAATGGCCAGGGAGGAGGAGGGACACCTAAACAGCACTTGGGAATACCTCTGCCCCTGTGGGCTTGGTGTGGTAGGAGGCACAGAAGGGTGGATGTCACGACAGGAGGGACCTGGCTTCAGGTCTGTAATCCTCGGAGGTGGGGGAGGGGAGGGATAGGCAGGGGAAGGGTGAGAGCAGCTCCAGTTAAAATCCCAAGCCCTGGGGGCGCCGGGGGCGCTCAGTCGGTTAAGCATCTGCCTTCAGTTCTGGTCATGGTCTCGGGGTCCTGGGATCGAGCCCCGCATTGGGCTCCCTGCTCAGCGGGGAGTCTGCTTCTCCCTTTCACTCTCCCTCTGTGCTCTCCCCACTCTCTCTCAAATCAATAAATAAGATCTTTAAAAAAAATGAAAATCCCAAGCCCTACAAGCCAGTGTACGAGCTCTGCGGCTGGGCATAAATCCTCCGGGAGCTCAACGGAAGAGCTGGGGTTGGTTTCGGGGGGGAGGTTGGCTTGAAGGATGGTTGGAAGTCGGGGAGAGGGGTGGAAGTGAGGCGATAGATCCTGATGTTTAGGGAGCAAAAACAATCAGAGGACTCTCCTGACCCAGCACCCCAACAGGGCGGCTCCCAGGCCCCATCCTGGCTCCAGGACAGTAGAATCAAGGCCAGGCATGGCTGCGTATGGCGTCATAGTCTGCCATCTTTGAGCCAGCAGAGCCTGGCTTCCAGGGGAGTTACTGGAGCTTCCAAAGACCCTAGAGCTTCCCTCACAGGGTCGTCTGGCCCCCAGCCCTGTCCTGACACAGCAGAGAAATCGCAGAGCCCTTGAAATGCAAAGGGGCAAGGCCTACACCTGGGAAGCTCCTGGCATACAGAGGCCAGGGGCACTCCTGAGTCCCCCCAGTGTTGTCCTACCAAGCATTCCGTTTGGGGAGCACCTACTCTGTAGGTGTGCGCTGGGCACTTTCACATTTGTTGCTTCATTATCTTATTTTCCAGGTATGTGAACAACAACTCAGGGAGGTTAAGGAACCTGCCTCAAGCTGCACAGCTTACCTGGGAAAGCTGGGATTTGAACTGA
The DNA here is from genome assembly GCF_004348235.1 of Phoca vitulina. Lineage (NCBI taxonomy): Eukaryota > Metazoa > Chordata > Mammalia > Carnivora > Phocidae > Phoca > Phoca vitulina. The sequence continues at coordinate 4,147,469 of NW_022589744.1, forward strand.
AAACCTGGCCTCCTGCCTGCAGCCCATGCTGCCTTTTCAACAGAGTCTATTTTAATGCGATAGAAGGAGACAGGGAATACATTTCTCCCAGGCCTCTGTATCAGAGACAATCAGGCTTCTCTTGAGCAGTGATTTCCTGCACATGGGGTTCCTCACATTTGGTCATGCTCCCCTCTCCGTCCCAGCCCCGGGAAGCTCAGAGACAAGCAGTGGCCCGTCTCTAGCAACACGGCCAACCTTTGCAGCATGCATTTTGCGGGCTCATCGAACTCAACCATCCTCTTATTTTCCTGCCCTTATTTCTACTTCTGACCCAATGCCTCCTCTACTTTTTTTTTTTTTTAAATCTCGTCCCTTTCTTCCTTTCTCTTTTTTTTGGTTGGAGGAAGAACTAAATAGAGTAAAATCATGTGATGTCATTTTCACAGCTTTGAAAAGGTTTTCACATAAAGAAATTGTTACGTTAGAAAAGGAATGTCCCTCGTCTGGTACCATGTCCTGACTCGCAGTTCGGAAGAGACAGTCTCATCAGCACCTCCCAGAACGCCATAGGGGTGAAGAGCAAGAATTGCGGGGGGGGCTTGGGCATGGCGCTGGGGTTAAAACCAGTGCGTTCTCTTGCTGAAGCCGATCCCAGGGACACGCGTCCTTATTGGAGGACCCTGGCTGGTCTGAGTGTGTGTTTGTGGGTTAACTGTGATGGAGCTGATGAGCTGTGGCAGAGAAAGGCCCTGAGGGAGTGAGCTCCCTTCATCTTCCTGCGTTTCCCGGTGCCCACCTGAGGGGAGGCTATGCCCAGGAAGCCCTAACCAGGCAGCCCCCACACCCCCTTCTGCTCCCTGTTACCAACGAGCCGTGTGACCTTGGATGAGTCACTTTGCCTCCCTGGCCTTGAGTTTCCTTTGCCTGCAGAGTGTGAGGCTCAGGCCCCATCAGCAGTTCTCATCCCCAGTGTGGACACACGCTGGGGTGTCACTGGCGGGGGGTGAGCTGGGTCACCTGCGAGTCATTACTCTTTTTTTTTTTTTTTGAGTCATTACTCTTAAGAAGGGAATGGAAGTGACCACTTATGCCACCAGTCACCGAAAGCAGACGCCAGGTCCCCCTATCCGTAGAGCTGCTCTCCTCACGTGTTTTCTTGAAGGAACAAGAAGAGAGGGGAGCTCCTTCCAGCTGCCAGGAATCGGGTCCTCCCCTACCCCCCCACCTACATGCTGCTTCCCTTAGAGCAGAGGTTCTCCACAGGGGGCTGATTTTGCCTCCCCACTCCACCCCCCCCCACCATGCCCAGGGGACATCTGGGAGTATTTTTGGTTGTCACAGCTTGGCAGCAGGGGGATGCTCCTGGCTTCTAGTACGCAGAAGCCGGAGATGCCACTAAACAGCCTACAGCGCCCAAGACAGCCCCAGCCACCAAGAAGGACCCAGCCCCAAATGTCGGTGTCCTGATGTTGACAAACCCTGTCCTGTTGTGACGGGCAGTTGATGATGAATCCAAACACTCGGGACCGTGAGGACTTAGGGTGATCCTCCCGAGTTACCCTCCTCGGTACTTCTCAGCATGACTTCTGGCGGCGGGCACATTGGGTGGTCACGCCAAACTTTGGAACCCCCATGGGTACATGCTTGATTTCCTTTCCTGTTCCCGCTCCTTCCTCCGTGTTCCCCACTCGGCTATGGCCCCGCCGTCTCGCAGCCACCGTAGCCCCAGATCCAGGCAGTCACCCTTGACTCCTCACCTCCTCCTGCCTGTCCTTCTCACCACGTCTCGCCATCTCTGCTGCCACCCATTAGCCCCAGGCTTCCAGTCTGGTCTCCTGGTGGCCTCCTCTACCTTCCAGAGTCTCCACTCTCCATGTGCAGCCGGAGGCTCTTCTAAAATCATAAGTCAGATCACTTTACTCCCCTGGCCCAAACCCCTCAAAGCACTGACCCTGATCCTGACCTCCAAGCCTCTCCGGGACCCCCATGCGGGTGCTGGAGCCCTGCCCAGCCTTTCCTGCCTCAGAGCCTCAGCTTGCCTTTTCCTCTTCTTGGAAGGTCTTCCTCCAGTCCTCCAACAGCTCTTTCCTGTCCTCTTGACCAATGGCAACCCTCCCCAGCCTCTCCCAGCACACCTCTGCTCTGTGTCTGTCCTAACCCTCATCAGGACCTGGAAGTGTCAGCTACCCCATGAGAATGTTGGCTCCGGGAGAGCAGGGACCGAGTCTGTCCCATCCACCGCTGTGACTAAGAGCCTCACGCGTCTGACATAGAGCAGGGGCTCAGTGAATATGTATGGAATGACGAATAAGTGAATGGATGAATGAATGAATGAATGAATGAATAGAAGCAGGCCCGGCAGATCAGTGACTTATAGCCTTTCTGTGTGTGTCTTAGCAGAAAAAAGGTCGAGAGCCACTGAACGAAGTAATCTCAGAGGTTTTTCCAGCTGGAGGAGCCCCCACCCCCACCCCGCCCAACCCCTCCTGCTGGCCCATGTCACGGCCACATGAACCTGATTCAACCTAGAGGCTGGCGGCAAGGGACTCTCTGGGGCTTCTATAGCAGAAAGTCAGAAATGGGAGGAATGTTCCAGATCAGCTAGGCCCCTCCCCTCAGGCCCACCAGGCTCTCTTCCACAGCTCTAGTTTGGCTATGCCATTCTTTGCTTCCCTCACCTCTGAGACTCTGGATCTGATGATTCCGCTGCCCTTCTTTGACTATAGCCCGAAAATCTCGAGTCTCCCCATCTGTTCGCTGGGGTCGCTGGAGGCCAGGGTCCGTGAGGGACCCACCTCCCTCACCTGGGCAACATCTCTCACACCAGTATACCCAGACTTCATTCACACCATGGCACACAGAGAGATGTGTGTGCCCAGGAGATTTATTTTAAAGACCTGCTGCTTTCCTACTGAGCCTTTCTGAAGCCTCTCACATGGGGGTCCTCCAAAGCCGGCTCTGTGGTGAGGTCCTTAAATCAGACCGCCAGGATCCCCAGCTTCTCCTCACTAAGTCAATCGGGTCCAGTTAAAAGGACCTGGTTTTTTCTTACAAGAAGAGAGAAAGCAGTGAAGAACCAGGGCATTAAGGGAAGGTGGACAGGAGAAGGGACTGCCAGGGCCCCTTCCTGAGTGACTAGAGAGTGAGTACCAGTTAGGGAGCAGGGACAGGAAGGGAGAACAGCCCTCTAACAGACTGAATGCTGATGTCCCCCCGAAATTCATATACGTTGACACTCTAACCCCCAGTGGTATTTGGAGGTGGGGCTTTGGAGGCGGTGACTAGGTTTAGATGAGGTCTTGAGGTGGGGGGGGGGTCCTCATGATGGGATTAGTGCCCTTATAAGGAGAGACCAGAGAGCCTGCACTCTACCTTGTGAGGACACAATGAGAAGGGGCCACCTACAAGCCAGGAGCCAAATCGGCTGGTGCTTGATCTTGGGCTTCCAGCCTCCAGAACTCTAAGAAATAAATGTTGTTTAAGCCACTGGGTCTATCATATTTTGTTACAGCAGCGCAAACTGAATAAGACAACCCCCTTACTTGCCCCTTCTCAAATCTGTGTGGTTCAAATAAAGGACATCCTCTGGCTGGTGGAAAGCCGGGCTAATCTGTCCAGACCGAAGACATTCTCTGATACTCAAGAGCTGTGACCATCTTAAGCCTCATCTTCTACATCTATGAAAGGCAGATAATTAATATTTACCTTGAAGTGTTGTTGACAATGACATGAACTAACATAGTCCTGCACGGAGGTCTTCACTAAGTGATGGCTGTTATTATCAACACCAGAGGGCCAAGGAGAGCCGGCAGGTGAGGTGACTAGCTCGGAGCGCCCTGCTGTAGCTGCTGTCCACCCACCTGGGTTTGACTGGACAGGCTGCCTGTGAGTTTTTGCAAGAGAAAATGAAAGCAAACACAGACAGGAAAAGTCCCCAGCCCAGTGCCTGGAGTGGAGTGGGTGTGGAAAGGACATTATTTAAATCAGAACGTCTCTGAAGGGTCCTATGTTGGGAGCATGGTAAGGCAGAACTGCCCAGCACCTGCCCAGAAAGGGTTCCAAGGGTCCTGGAGGAGTAAGCTCCGCCCCCAGGCCTCTGGGCAACTGGGCGGGGCCTGGGCAGGGCCTGGGCCGACTGGAGCCCCCGGGTAGTCCCTGGTGGCTGTCTTCTCTCTCCCCTGGCCCCAGGGTGCAGTACTAATGGTTTCTTTTTCTCTGTGTGCCATGGTGTGAATGAAGTCTGGGTATACTGGTGTGAGAGATGTTGCCCAGGTGAGGGAGGTGGGTCCCTCACGGACCCTGGCCTCCAGCGGCCCCAGCGAATACTCCGGAGCTAACAGTGGGCGTGGGGGCTTTGGCAGGCTGACATAAGCTGGGGCCTTCTGGGCCCACAGTCTCCTCCCCTCCTATGTTTACACGAGGTCTTCTGTTCCCAGCACATAGTACATGCTCCATAATGCTTGCTTACGTTCTATACCTTGCCTAATTGCAAAATGCATTAGAGATTGAACAAATGCTGGTTGGTGATACCTATGATAGAAAAGTCCACAAAGATTTATGACTTCTTTCCTGTGTCCCCAGCTTTGGGCTGAGTGTCACCAAAGACACAAAGAAAGAATGAGGTGGGCTTGGGAAGGGAGGGAGCAGGAGACTGATGGTGATGGGGATGGGCTAGTCCAGAACGTGGTAGAAGAGAGAGAGAGAGAGAGAGAGACAGAAACAGAAACAGAGGCAGAAATAGATGAAGAGAAGAGAAGAGAAAGAAGAGAAGAGAAGAGAAGAGAAGAGAAGAGAAGAGAAGAGAAGAGAAGAGAAGAGAAAGGAGGAGCGAGGGGAGAGGGGAGGAGAGGGGAGGAGAGGGGAGGGAAGGGGAGGGGAGAGAGAGTATGTTATGCAATTTGGGCATCACCTATACATTCTCACTTCTGAATGGCTTCATGCTGCTGTCAGCCCAACCTCAGAGCTAGGCTCCACTGGGTAGTCAAGTACTCGGTTCTATTTTTAATGGCAACCCAGAAGCTGTTTGGAAAAGGGCAGGATGACATGGTGGGAAGAGCTTTGTAGTGAGACAAAGGCTCAAATCTGGCCCAGCAGCCTCCTACCTGGGCGCATCTGGGCAAGTGCCTTGCCCTCTCTGAGCCTCTGTACCCTCGGCTGCAGACGGGGGTGCAGACAGCATCCTCTCGGGGCTGCTGTGAGCACGCCATGTGCTAACATGCACAGGCTCTGAGCGCTTGTCCGATAGAGGGGCTCGGGGTGGGGGGGCAGAAAGAGGCTGGGGTGATGGCAGCCCTGGCCGGCTGGGGGCGGGCCTGTCCGACTGCAGGGATGCCTTCAGTACACGGAGGGCTGGGCTCTCCGGGCCCCGGCAGCATCACCGATGGGAGACAACCAGGAAACGGAATCACTGTGAGTTGCCAGCAAACCCTTCCGAGTCCCACCGTCACAACCAGTGCTTTGTTAGCGGCCGGCTACAGGATTTCTCCCAGGTTCATCCCAGAGGCTTGATCTTTTCTTTTCTTTTTTTCCCCCATGTCAAGCTTTGGGGGTACTTTGCTAGAGAACAGGTGGAAATCATGCATTTTACACACAAAGCCAACACTGGGGTGACCAGGGCCCCAGGGAAGCCTGGGATGGCTGTGCTGTCCGGGTCCTGGCCTGGACCCTCGCTGACAGGTGGAGGCATCACCGGGGTCGGGCGACTGTGCTTCTCCGAGGTCTGCCAGCAATTTCCACCCAGGTCCAGGGATGGATGATGCTAGCCACAACAAGGAATCCTGAACCAGCGCTCCCAGCCCTGGGTTGGTCCGAGGATGTTCCAGCCTTTGGATGTGGCCTGGTTTGGCCCTCAGAACCCATGAGCTCGAGTGGGGGGGGGGTGGGGGGAGGATGACAGAGGCAGCTCAGTTCTTGCGGTGAAGTCCCCCAGATGGCAATTCCCCACCCTCCCTCCGCCAGCGGAGCCAGCTGCCCAGATCGGCTTGGGGCTCTCTTGATGAACACCGGGTGCAAATGGCTCCAGGCAGCTGGCTAGATGCTAAGTGCAGCATCAGTCCTAATTAGGATGAGGAATTAATAAAGGAGGCATTCGAGCTGCTCTGCAGAGGCCAGGCTCGCCGCTGTGGAGGAGTTAGTTCCGATTTCCACGGGGAAACTGGGAGGCCTGGGGTCCACGTGTGCGTTTGGGAGGTGACAGTGGCATGACTTACTGTGCCACGCAGAGCCTGTGAGGCAGAACATGGGGGCTCTGCAGCCCCTCTTCTGTGTCTAATTCAGGTGCTGTGGCAGGTAGTGACGTGGGTACATTCTCCAGATGAGAAGAGTAGGTGTTCGTGATCTGAGCAGTTGCACACCAGAAATGATGTTTTTCAAAAGAAAAGGGGAGGGTGTGATCGTGGGCCCACCGATCCTTTGTGTGGCTGTGTTTCCCAAACTATTGATTGCACATGCCCGCTCCTCCAAGACTCCGCTTAGCCTTGGCGTTAAACTCCAGATTGCAAAGGGCAAGGCAGCCTCGTTTGGGAGAGGGTGTGGGGGGCAGAGGTGGGCAGGATTCCCGCCAGAGCAGGTCTAGGAGGAGGGGAAGGGCGCAAGTTCAACCTGGCGGAGCCGACCCAGCTTTATAAAGCCTTTTTTTTAGAGGCCTCCAAATGCGGCCAGAAAAAGGGCCATAATCTCTTTAAGAGCTCCCTACCAACCTCCACCAAGCTCCAACGCCGCTGAACTATTTGCAGGGGCTGTAACTGCAGTAAGGAAGCCTGAGTGTGTGGGAGAACTCCCCGAATAACGGAGGGGAGGAGTTAACACACGGGAAAAGGTTACAGAAAAAGAAAGAGGAAACTCTGTCCAAGGATATCGGAAAGGAACGTTCCGCCAACTTCTCCCCATCCCTCCTCCAATCTGAAAGCCAAGACCAAGCGGCAGGCCCCGTCCACAACCTGGCTGGGACCAGACCGCCCCTCCACAGCCACCTGTTAGTTCCAGTTCCGCAGCAGGGCGGGCGGGAGGCGCTGAAGTCGGGCGCATTGAGCCACTGGAGGCGTCCGGGCCCCTCCCGCAGAGGGAGCGGTCCCCACGGTCCCGGGACACCCAATCCCGGCCCCCAGAGGCGTTCCAACCTTACAACACCCACTACACGGCCTCCTCGCGCATCTGGGGGGCGCAGCGCCCCGCCCCTCTTGCCCCGACGGGGCGGCCACGCCCCTCCCAGGCAGTTGTCGGTCCGCGGGTCGCCTCTGCGCACTCCGGTGTCCTGCCGAGGTCTCCCGCAGCCTCCCTGTCGAGGGACCGCGACGAAGGGCTTGCTCCCCGAGTCGGGGTGGGGGGGGGAGTCTCGGTGACGCACCCCTCCCTCCCCACCGAGCAGGGAGCAGCGGGCCGGGGCCCCATGGAAGAGTAGGCGGTGGAGCAGGGTCTGGGCGGCGTCAGGCTCCGGCGACCCCGCTCGCCCGGAGCCGCTCGGAGCCCGGCCCCCACCCCCACCCCTCGGCCCGGGCCTGGAGCGAGCGAGGAGCGGCCCCGGCGCTCCCCGCCCCCGGCCGGCCCCGCCCCAGGATGGCCAGTTCCCATAGCAATCGCACAGACACCGGTTGCCAAGCAACCCCTCCCCCTCCTCCCTCCCCTCCTCTCCGGTCCGCTCCCCCCAACCCCAGCCTCCTCCCGCCCCCACGCCATCCTCCACCTCCCCCGGGGGCTCCGGCGCGGCCCCTCGGGATCGCTCCGGTCTCGGGCTGCACGCGCGCCCGTGAGTTTCGGGGTGTTTCATTGTGTCTGTGTGCGAGGGGGTGTGCGTGTGCGTGGAGTTTGTGGGATCGCTTTGAGGGACCCCGAGCTGGTGCACAGCTGGCCGCGAGGGGACCCGCCCGCTCGCTCCGGCTCCTTTGTGTGTCGCGCGAAGCCAGTGCCGCGCCCACCCCCTTCCCGGCCGGCACCCCGGGCAGGGTGTGCGTGTGCGTGTGCGTGTGTGTGCTGCGGGGTGGGTGGGTGCCGGGGCCGGCCGTACCTTCGATGCAGCACACCCGCCACAGCCCCGAGTGGGTGAGGTCGCCGCGGGCGCGGCGGGGCGCGGGCCCGTCGTCCATGGTCAGGTTGGTGCCGTTGCAGATGTGCGCGCTGGAGTAGAGCCAGTAGTCGGTGCCGATGGCGATGGCCATGAGCGAGAAGGCGGCGAAGGCTCCGGCCGTGGTCAGCAGCATCTGCAGCCCGCGGTCGCATCGCACCATGGTGGGCGCCTCATAGTCCGCCGCCCGCCGGCCCGGCCCGCCGCGCCCGCCCGCCCTCCTCCCTCCGCGCGCCGCTCCGGGGGCGCCGGGGCTGGGGGGGCCGAGGGCCGGGGGGCGGCGCCGCGCTGCGCTCTCCGACCCCGCGCCCCGGGCGTGCCTGCGCGCGGGCCCCCGCCGGGGCTCAAACTCCGAGGCGCGGCGGCGAGTGAGGGCTGCGCGGGCCGCCGGGCGGGCTGGCGGCGGAGGCCGGGGGCTCCTCCCTCTCGGCCCGCCCTCCCGGCTCGGCCCGC